>NC_053489.1:345658771-345763746 GCF_905171775.1 Rana temporaria | reverse complement strand
AAAAAACTGACAGCTCCAGTCATAGCTCCTGTACTAACAAGCCTATGTTAGTACAGCGATCTCCCCCGCTGAGCTGTTGTGTTTTGACCGGGGCAGAACCGCACTGCATGCATGTAATTAAGATTACAAATTCATTGAAAAAAATTACTTTCCTGACGCATTCATGGCAGCACACACTGGGTTGTGACTCCGCCCCCACAACCTGACAGGATTGGTTAGCTATAAATTCGAAGAGTAGACACCCGGCATCATTCTCTTTTTTTATCCTCACCTGACAGGACGTGGACGTACAGCTTGCCTCCTACCGCTATCGCCCCAGCAGGTTCAGCCTATCCTGTTTGGAAGTCCCCCTGTACAGTCTCTAATAGAGCTTTATGGAGGGAACCCCGCTCTGGTGGTCACAGGGGCTAAATCCTGGCAATATCCTGGCATCAAACAAGCTCTAAATGAGCTTAGACTCAGGCAGTGGGTCACCCTCTTAAACAGTATTCTTGCTGAGGTCCTCGGTTTATATGCCTTCCCCCTCATTTTTCTTCCTTTATTTTACCTCTATCCAGCGGGCTTGCTGGACAATGTAGTTCCATGCTTCCCCCCCGCTCCGCCCTGTCCGCTCTGCGCATGCGCGCAGCATACTGATGACATCGGCAGTCTCCCTCGCCCTCATCCAAGATGGCGACGGGATGTGCGCGGCGCTACTGCGCATGCGCGATGAATTCAAAAATGACATTTTGTTTTTTCCTTCTCTGAGGCTGCTGCTCTGCCGTTTTTCATAGGATTTTTTTTACCCAGGTACTCCAGCTCCTCTCCCCGTCCAGGCATTCCTTAGCCTGCCTTATTTTAACCACTCTTTTTGCTTTTCCTCCAGCTTCCATATCTGCTGCTGTCTCTGCTCACTTCATGGAACCCACTGCCCTAGCAGACCACTACCAACAAACAAGGTATAGAGGCCATCATATGACGGGTAAGTAGTGAAGAGAAAAAAGAGAGCCGGCCACTGAACACTGCTTTTTTTTGCAGTCCCATCAGGCCAAGAGACGCAAGCCCACGGCGCAGGGAGAGATCCAAGCATGTATCAAGCAGGAGATCCCACAAAAGTCGGTCAAGATCATCCTCCCGTTACCATCAATCAAAGCATAGCCGATCACGCCACAGCCGCTCCCGTCGCAGACGGTCTCCCTCATCGCACCGTGAACATTACCATGCACGTCCTGCAGCAAACGCTTGCTGGGTATGCGGTGCTACTGCAATGCCAGGGAAGCTAGCTTGTCACTCCTGCTTTAATGAAGCAACGAAGGAAAGGGAGACGGATGCTAGAGTCGCTTCTGATCGTATAAGAGAGCCTGTGCAGGAATCAGCATGGACCGTGGCCCCTCTGGCCTGCGATGATCCCACCCCGGGCACCTCTTCAGCCTTCGGTCCCTATGCCCAGCTAGCAGGAACCTTTCCCGATCATGAGGAACATGAGATGATGTCAGGGTTTGATTTTAGCTTGGTCAAATCCTTTGCACGCTCTGTTAAGGAGGCCATAGGTTGGGAAGAACCTGTGGCGGAATCACTGAAGGTTGGGAAGTACTTTCTCGAGTTAAGGAGGGATCCTGAACTGTTCCCCTTCATTGAGGAATTGGAAGACCTCATCAAGGACGAGTGGGAAAAACCAGATAAGCGGCCTGGGCTGTCCAATAAACTCGCTAAATTATACCCCCTGAAGGAGTCTAAAGTTTCTTCCCTCATCAACGCTCCCATCGTTGATTCGTCCCTAATGCGGCTCGCCAGGCACGTCACGCTACCTATAGAAGACGCTGTCTCGTTCCGAGATGTTCTCGACCGCAAGATCGACCTGGAGCTAAAGAAAGCATACTCTATGGCTGGGGGAACATGCAGACCAGCTATTACCACGGCGGCGGTCGCCAGAGCCATTTCCGCATGGGCAGCCAATGCTGAGGAGGCCCTCCTAGAAGGTACTGACCAGGGGGAGGTGATATCCTCTTTACAAGAAATCAGACTGGCGGGCGACTTTGTGGCAGGGGCTTCGGTAGATGCCATTCGCTCCTCGGCTAGATCCATGCTAGCCTCAGTGATGGCCCGCAGGGCATTATGGCTGAAACCTTGGGTCGCTCACACAGCATCAAAGTCAAACTGGTGCAAGATACCATACGATGGCACAAACCTGTTCGGCGCTAAATTGGACTCAGCGATCTCCAAGGTCACTGGAAGAAAGTCAGGGCTTATTCCCTCTGCGTAATCTGCCTGAGAGATACAGAGAAGCCAGGCAGGGAATTTAGGAGAGACTGGAGAACTACTCGCCATCCCTTTGCAAAGACTCAGAAGACCAACAAAAGTCCTTTTGAAGTTTTGCCTGCCCACCCAGCTCAGGTGGGTGCCAGGCTCAGGGCTTTCGCACAAGTTTGGTCAGAGCACATAAAGGACCCATGGACTCTTTCCACGATCGATCAGGGTCACAAGTGGAACTTTATGGGGGCATTGCCTCACACCGTCTTTCAACCCACCAAGATTCCATCTTCCCCGGACAAGAGGAAGCTTCTTGTTCAATATGTTTCAAAGCTAATTTTGAAGGGAGCAGTCGTAGAAGTTCCTTCGCACCAAAGGGGCAGGGGATTTTTTTCCCCTCTATTTTTGGTGCAAAAGAAATCAGGGGACCTTCGGCCCATTCTGGACCTCAAGCGACTCAACAGAAGAATTCAGATAGAGGCTTTCAAGATGAAAAGCCTCCAGTCTATTCTTCTGGAAGTGAATCTAGGAGATTGGATGCTGTCAGTAGATCTATCAGACACATACCTTCATGTGCCAATTCATCCTGCATTCCAGAAGTTTCTACGCTTTTCCATCAGCCAACATCACTTCCAGTTCCGATGCCTACCGTTCGGCATCTCTTCGGCACCCAGGACATTCACAAAGGTCTTCCTCCCTCTCATAGCACACCTCAGGGAGAAGGGGTTGCGGGTACATCACTACCTGGACGATATCCTGCTCTTAGCAGCGAACTAGGAGACTCTGCTCCTCCAGCGGGAGATCCTGATCTCGACCCTTCAGAGTTTCGGTTGGTTAATCAACTGGCGGAAGAGCAGCCTTCAACCCTCACAAGTGATGATATTCCTGGGGGCAGAATTGGACACAAAACGGAACAGGGTACAGCTGCCCCTAGAGAAGGTGGAACCTCTAGTTCAGAAGGTACGGAATCTATTGTCCTCCAAACTCGCGTCAGCCAGAACCTGCCTCAGCATACTGGGCTCGATGTCTTCAACTATACCCATGATACAGTGGTCCCAATGGCACATGAGAGCCTTCCAGAACACCTTTCTCAAACAGTGGGACATCAAGATTCCCAGCCGAGTGAAACACGCTCTTTTGTGGTGGACTTGTCCTCCCAACCTCAGGAGATCCAGACCTATAGCTCCTCCGAGTCCGGAGATTGTAACATCAGATGCCAGCGAGAAGGGTTGGGGGGCTCACTACCGGGACCAGACAGCCCAGGGACAGTAGCACTTCCCTGCTCGGGGCACAGTCTCGAACATACTGGAGAGGAGGAAAAGTTGTTGCGCTAAAAATAATAAATCTAAGCAATATTTTAAATTTATGAAATTCTGAAGCCAATATCTCAAATCGATGCGATACTAAAAAGGAGAATAGTTGCAGTCCTAATGCATCCACAGAAATAAAGTTCGTATAGGAGTGGCAATGTTGAGAAACAAGTAAAGAAAAACACCTCGAACCAGTAAAAAATTGGAGGCTTACCAGATGGCAAGCAGTGTGTGCTTGCGACTGCAAACCCCAGTCAAGGCCTTTAAAATAGTCCTCACAGGGGAAGATGGTAAAGGAAGAGGATTCTTGAAGTCTCCACCGGAAGCCAAATTAATGAGCCGTATCATAGGAAAAAATATTGCAATGGTGAAGTACGTTTGATCAGCACACATATAGGAAAAAAGTGACTTAAAGTACCACCATCACCAGCACCCTATAAATAGGAGGCTTACCAGAACGGATAAAAACAACAGCAAGTGGCTAAAACCCTAGCCTGGGCCTTTAATTCCTGGGCTGTAATGATAGTCCTACGTGTTCTCCGTGTTCAGTGGGTACATAAAGGAAGTGATAGAGCCCACATAGTGAAGTATGTTTATATAATGCGTTTAATAATAAAAAGATTGCACTTACAGAGTCAATGAAAGTAAAAACAGAGAGAAGCCGGCCGGCTCGGAACAAACGCCCGTCCACTCTACACAACACGTCCTGCGTCAGCACGCTACCTTCCCGACGCGCGTTTCGTCATAAAATGACGTCATCTGGGCCCCAGATGACGTCATTTTATGACGAAACGCGCGTCGGGAAGGTAGCGTGCTGACGCAGGACGTGTTGTGTAGAGTGGACGGGCGTTTGTTCCGAGCCGGCCGGCTTCTCTCTGTTTTTACTTTCATTGACTCTGTAAGTGCAATCTTTTTATTATTAAACGCATTATATAAACATACTTCACTATGTGGGCTCTATCACTTCCTTTATGTACCCACTGAACACGGAGAACACGTAGGACTATCATTACAGCCCAGGAATTAAAGGCCCAGGCTAGGGTTTTAGCCACTTGCTGTTGTTTTTATCCGTTCTGGTAAGCCTCCTATTTATAGGGTGCTGGTGATGGTGGTACTTTAAGTCACTTTTTTCCTATATGTGTGCTGATCAAACGTACTTCACCATTGCAATATTTTTTCCTATGATACGGCTCATTAATTTGGCTTCCGGTGGAGACTTCAAGAATCCTCTTCCTTTACCATCTTCCCCTGTGAGGACTATTTTAAAGGCCTTGACTGGGGTTTGCAGTCGCAAGCACACACTGCTTGCCATCTGGTAAGCCTCCAATTTTTTACTGGTTCGAGGTGTTTTTCTTTACTTGTTTCTCAACATTGCCACTCCTATACGAACTTTATTTCTGTGGATGCATTAGGACTGCAACTATTCTCCTTTTTAGTATCGCATCGATTTGAGATATTGGCTTCAGAATTTCATAAATTTAAAATATTGCTTAGATTTATTATTTTTAGCGCAACAACTTTTCCTCCTCTGTTCTATACTGTTGTGTTCTGTATTAACACTCCGCTGTTGCAGCTTTATTAGCAATTTATTGTTAGTGTTTTTTAATATTTTCTAGCGCGGTATTTTTCTTCCTTCGAACATACTGGAGCTCCGAGCTGCGTTTCAAAGGCCCTCTTAGCCTTCGCACCTCTGCTACAGGGGAAGACCGTTCTAGTCCGGATGGACAACAGGGTGGCGGTAGCTTACGTCCAGAGACAAGGCGGTACCCGAAGCCACACTCTATTAGAGGAGGTTCACCCCATAATGGAATGGGCCCAGGCTCACCTATTGGACCTGAGAGCAGTTTACGTTCCAGCGGCACAGAACACGTTAGCCGACTTCCTGAGCAGGGAACTTCGATCAAACAACGAGTGGTTTCTGAACCTCCGGGAGTTCTCCATTCTGACGGAGGCATGGGGGATTCCAGAGATCGACCTGGTGGCAACACCAGCAAATGCCAAATGCTCGAGATTTCTTTCCAGAGTACCCTTTCCGACAGCGGAGGGGACAGATTGCCTTCTTCATCCATGGGACTTCAAACTCCCTTGATAGCAAGGTTTCTATCCCGGCTCCGCAGGTCATCAGCCACAGTGATCGCAATAATACCATTTTGGCCAAGGAGACCGTGGTTCACGACTCTCCTACAGCTCAATACCCGACCTCCAATCCACCTACCGGTTTCAGCCAGGGATGGACTGGCCATAGGGACTACAGGGAGTTTCCCGGTGGGCCGATGGCTCAGTGGGCCGTTTTTTTAAAACAGAGATGCTGCTTGGAGGACTTTTTGTAATGCCCTGGCAGCGCCCCAGTGTGAAAGCACTCAGGCTTTCACACTGGGACTGCAGCGGAAGTGTTTTTCAGTCGCTTTACAGGCGCTATTTTTAGCCCAAAAGCGCCTAAAAAAACGCCTCAGTGTAAAAAGGGGTCCTACACTCACCCCCTCTCTTTTACACTCACTCTCTTTTTCTTACACTCACCCCCCTCTCTCTCTCTCTCTTTCTCACCCTCTCATGATATACACTAATGGATGTAGGGGCCTTTTGGTGGGCGTGATTTTTCAGGGGGGGGGGGGGGGCAGCATTTTATTGAATTAAAGTGGGCCAGTCTGGATGAAGTCCAGGGCCACATTTTTGTCCCAGTCCAGCCCTGGTTTCAGCAGACCTCCTTCACCAAGGTCAGTTCCTCCATCCGGCCCCAGACAGACTCCACTTGACAGCCTGGAGGTTGAGAGGGCTAGACTTAGGGAACAAGGATGCTCCCAGGCAGTTATAGCAACCTTGATGCAGGCCAGGAAGGTCACCACGAACACCGTCTACACCAGAGTTTGGGAAAGATTCGCCCACTTGGCGCAACTCAGAGGTTGGAATCACGTCTTGCCGGATCCTTACCAAATCCTAGAGTTCCTGCAAACGGGAATTGACAAAGGCCTGAGCTCAAGCACCCTCAAGGTACAGATTTCTGCTCTGTCTGCCAAAACGGGCACTAGATGGGCCCTGCACCCTTTGATGATCCAGTTCATGAAGGCATGTATTAAAATCAGACCGCCCAGGAGACCATCCTTTCCGGCTTGGGATCTTTCAGTGGTTCTAGAGGCACTGTCCAATCCACCCTTCTTCCCACTCAACTCAATCTCCTTATGGGACCTGACCCTAAAGTTGTCCTTCCTCATTGCCATTGCTTCGGCTAGGAGAGTGTCGGAGTTACAAGCTCTCATGTCAAAGGAACCATACTTAGTTTTCCTGCCCGATAGGGTGGTGCTGAGGCCTTCAGATCGATTCCTCCCCAAGGTTGCTTCGGCCTTCCATTACGGCCAGGACATCGTCTTGCCATGCCTTTCTAACGAAGATGGTGAACCTCATGCCTTGGACATTAAGTCTACAATTTCCAACTATCTGTCGGCCACTATCCACCTTCGGTCAACGGACGCCCCCCTGATTATACCTCACGGAGCCAGACGAGGTCAAGCAGCCACCTCCCGGACCATCGCCTCTTGGCTAGTTAAGGCTATTGAAAAAGCATATTCCACTCAACAGCTGGAGATCCCAGAAGGCATAAGGGCGCATTTAACCAGGGCAGTGGCAACCTCTTGGGCAGCAAATTGTGGAGTCTCTTCGGAAGCCATCTGCAGAGCAGCAACCTGGTCTTCCAGGCATACATTTATCACCCACTACAGAGTGGACGCCGCTCTGTTGGCTACTTCTGAATTTGGCAGATCTATCTTCAGGGCCAATTCTTCTGCTCTATAGGGAATAAAATACTTTTGCATTGAACCCTCCCAACTAGCGAGTTATTTCCCAGTGTGTGCTGCCATGAATGCATCAGGAAAATGGAAAATTGTATACTCACCTTTCCGTAATTTTCCTTTCCTGACGCATCTTCATGGCAGCACACAACTGCCCACCCTGTCGTTCAATGATGATATTTACGGAGAATGATGCCGGGTGTCTCCTCTTCGAATTTATAGCTAACCAATCCTGTCAGGTTGTGGGGGCGGAGTCACAACCCAGTGTGTGCTGCCATGAAGATGCGTCAGGAAAGGAAAATTACGGAAAGGTGAGTATACAATTTTCCGTTTTTCTATTGCTGTTCTGTTTTTTTGGCATGCTTCATGTAAATTTGCTCCTTATAATGCTAAGAAAATTGAATCAAATAATTATGGGAGTTCTATTTTATCAGTTTCCTTTGGCAACATATCTCAAAAATAGTGTAGCGCTGTTAAGCTTTAAATAAGGAAAAAAAAACTGATGTTCAAATGACCTAATGATCCCAAATACAAATTATCACTCTCATATACGATGTGTAATTATCAGGGCTTTTTTTCTCAAATAGGTGCTGGAACTTAACCACTCCTCCTTTTGTCGGGAAAGGAAGGGGGATAAGTCTTAAGAGGGCCAATGAGAGCTGCAGAGCTGGGGGTGTGCCTCTGTGTGTGTGTGTGTCTGTGAAGTAAACAGGCAGCAGCTTCAGCTGCCCACAGTTAAAATAGTTGCAGCCAGACTCAGTGGAGGGAGATTTCTGCAGCATATTTGGCAAGTACAGAATCGCAGTATATATAAAATAATATGCAGGTTGGAGGGAAGCTTCAGAATGGCAAAGATGTTTTTATTACAAATTATGTGAGCAGAGTGCAGTTCCTCTTTAAATAGTGTTGTTTTAATAATAATAATTATTTTATTAAATGGAAATAATAATTTATAAATGATAAAAATACTATTTATTAAAATTATTAATATTACAAAAAAATATTATTATTATTATTAAAAATTAAATAGTGTTGCTGTAATTATAATTAGGTTTATTATTTAATTAAATGTAAATATAATAATGTTGCAGAGCGCTCAAAATCTATAATTTTCTCTAAATTTATCCCCCTAAAGAAGGGAGTCATATTTACTCCCGAAACGCGTTGGACACAACGAAAAGAGAATTTTGCATCACCGTAGGCCCAGTGTTCTGAGCCACATTTGTATCATGTTCTGTTATAGTTACTTATTATGGTGATGTATGCACCACCATTTTTATCTTTATGCATCAATAAATTTCATTATCTTTTTTTATCATTATTATTCTATCTTCTGTAATATGCAGGGCTCGACAAATCCCGGGCGCCAGGTCGCCATGGCGACTAGAAATAGGGTCCTGGCGACTTGGCTTGGAAGGGAGGCAAAAAAAAAATAATGTTTATCTTTTGTTGTGAGCTGGCTCCATCTGGTGGTGAGCCGTTGGTATTACAAGTTATTACCACCAGATGTGTAAGCTGGCGCCATCTGGTGGTGGCCGTTGGTATTACAAGTTATTACCACCAGATGTGTAAGCTGGCGCCATCTGGTGGTGGCCGTTGGTATTACAAGTTAAGCATTACAAGTTAAACGGCAATTCTAATGTCATTTTTCACTGCCATCTTCTTCCCTCTAATTAGAACCCCCAAACATTATATATATTTTTTATCCTAACACCCTAGAGAATAAAATGGCGATCGTTGCAATACTTTCTGTCACACCGTATTTGCGCAGCGGTCTTACAAGCGCACTTTTTTGGGAAAAAATTACACTTTTTTTAATTAAAAAATAAAACCGTAAAGTTATCCCCATTTTTTTTTATATTATGAAAGATAATGTTACGCCGAGTAAATTCATACCCAACATGTCACGCTTTAAAATTGCGTCCGCTCGTGGAATGCTGACAAACTTTTACCCTTTAAAATCTTCATAGGCGATGTTTAAAAAAATCTATTGGCTGCATGTTTTGAGTTACAGAGGAGGTCTAGGGCTAGAATTATTGCTCTCACTCTACCAATCACGGCGATACCTCACATGTGTGGTTTAAACACTGTTTACATATGCGGGCGCTGCTCACGTATGTGTTAGCTCCTGCGCGCAAGCTCGTCACGACGGGGCGCGTTTTCTGGCTCCTAACTTTTTTAGCTGGCTTCTAGATTCCAAGCAAATTTGTCAAACCCTGGTAATATGTATACTTGCCGTTAAAGTCCCTATGTATTTTCTATGTTTGTGTTCCATATCATAGGGATGTTGGCAAGAATTAAGGTCTTACGGTAGTGTCTGTATTTCTCTAAATTATAAATACTAAAATATTTAATAGAATATCATTACAATAAAAAAAAAAAATAATAATAATTAAAAAAAAAAAAAAAATATATATATATATATATATATATATATATATATATATATATAATATATACATATTTTTTTTTAATTAAGATTAATAATAAACTAAGTATATTATTAGTTTATGTATTAATAATAAATAAATCAAACTCCTCAGAAGCAATGGAGGGGGAAGGGCTGTTCTTCCCCATGTTGTTCCCTGTAGCTCCCACACAGGTAGCTGACAGTGTGCCCCAACCTGTTTCCCCTCCCCCCTCACACAGCCATACATACCATGGCATTGGAAGCATTGAGTAGGCACACCACAGCTAGGAAATACCAGCGCATCTTGTAGAGTTTATAGTGGATGAGTTTCCTGAGTGCCTGGCACCTGTCAGCCTGTGGGTCGAGGAGCTGCTCTTCATTGTGTGCCCCACAGGTATTATCACACAGCCCTGGCTCCTCACTGCTCTCTGCCATGGGATAATAAAGTTGTGTTGTCAGACAGCTCCTCGTGCTGCTCGGGATGGGGCTAGCTTCCTGGAACAATGAATGGTCAGTGATAGGAGAGAGAGGCACACAGAGTGCTGAGTGTGTGCTCCTGTGGCGAGTGTCTGGCACTGAGGAGGAGGAGGAGGAGGAAGAAGAGGAAGCTGAATAATAATGCTGCGAGTTCTGTACACAGAAGAGGGAGTCTCATGACAGCACACCAAGGCCAGCCCACTCTCTGTTTGCTTGTGCAGAATCGAAAGTACAAAGCAGTGCATAGACTAGACTAGAGCATAGAGCTCTAATGTTATTACAGGACACAACTCCAACGCATCTCACTGGCATCAACTTCACCTCAGCAGCATTTAATCTACTTTCTGTATTTATTTATTTTTCTTCTTTTTTTTTTTTTGGCAATCTGCAAAACAGACATAGTCACTCACGTCCCATTCTATGCAATAGAACCGTTCTAATAGGAGCGAAGCAAGTTGTTCCGACTTAGAAAAAGGTTCTTGTACGACTTCGGAGGCGGCTCGGGGCGATTTGCATTGACTTCTATACAGAAGTCATTTTGCTAATCGCCTCTGAAGTCGTCTACAGGACGACTTGCAGAGTCGCCCCCGAAGTCGTGTCGCTGCAGTGTGAACCGACTCTTATAAAAAATCCCACTGGTTTTGAGATTTATGACCACACTAGCCACGTAGAAATGGTGTATCTGAATTCTGCAAAAGAATTTGACACAGTTCCCCATAAACATTTACTGTACGAAGTAAGGTCAGTTGGCATGGACCATAGGGTGAGTACATGGATGGAAAACTGGCTACAAGGGCGAGTTCAGAGGGTGGTGATAAATGGGGGGTACTTGGAATGGTCAGGGGTGGAAAGTGGGGTCCCCCAGGGTTCTGTGCTGGGACCAATCTTGTTTAATTCACTCATATATGACCAGAAACAGTTCAATCTCTGTATTTGCGGACAACACAAAGCTAAGCAGGGCAATAACTTCTCTGCAGGATGTGGAAACCTTGCAAAAACATCTGAACAAATGAATGGGGTGGGCAACTTCATGGCAAATTAGGTTTAATGTGGAAACATTTTAAATAATGCATTTGGGTGGCAAAAATATGAATGAAACCTACTCACTAGGGGGTGAACCTCTGGGGGAATCTAGGATGGAAAAGGACCTGGGGGTAGTAAATGATTAAAAAGGGGGATTAACTCTAGGGATAAAACAATAATTTTCCCACTCTACAAGACTTTGGTCCACCTAGAGTATGCTGTCCAATTCTGGGCACCAGTCAGTGGCGGCTGGTGCTCCAAATTTTTTTGGGGGGGGGGGGGCAAACAAACTGGAAAAAAAAACATCAATTGCAGACACTGTGCCCATCACAGTGGCACTTACCTGTCTTGGGTCAGCGCTCTCCTCCACGCTCCCTCTGAGTCCTCAATGTTTTCTCCTGTCCTTTTCTGCTATGATTGAACGCCGTAGGCATTCAATCACAGTGCCTGTCGCTTCAGCCAATCAGGTGACAGGTAACCAGACCCGATGCACCTGATTGGCTGAGAGGCGGGTCAGTGTTAGGGAATCGATTTATTCGCTACCCTAACACAACACTGTATAAACAGCGCCCGCTGCTTACCAATTTGAAAGCCTATTAGAGCCCATGGCTCTAATCAGGACGCCTATTAGAGCCGACAGCCTAATCAGGCACTTCCAAAAACACCCCCGCCACTGTAATTTTGATGCCCAGTGCCCAACAAGGGGCCGGACACCTGAATAGGGGACGGCAGCGGCGACAATAGATAGATTCATGCAATGCATGAATCAATCTATTGGTGAGAGAACGGTGCAGGAGAGAGGGGGCAGCACTCCTGCGCCCTCTATGGACGCACCGGCACTGGCACCAGGTCTCAGGAAGGATGTACTGGAAATGTAACGAGTACAAAGAAGGGCAACAAAGCTAATAAAGGGACTGGAGGATATTAGTTATGAGCACTGAAATGATTGTCTCTGGAGAAGAGACGCTTGAGAGGGGATATGATTTCAATTTACAAATACCGTACTGGTGACCCCACAATAGGGATAAAGCTTTTTCATGGAAGGGACTTTAACAAGACACGTGGCCACTCATTACAATTAGAGGAAAAGAGGTTTAACCTTAAACTACGAAGAGGGTTCTTTACTGTAAGAGCGGCAAGGATGTGGAATTCCATTCCACAGGCGGTGGTCTCAGTGGGGGGCATGTGTTCAGGGGATCCACTGCGTTTTATCTGCGGATCAGCTGCGAATTTGAAGAAATTATCTTCAGAGCTGCGTTTTTGGTGAAGGCCAATCATTGTTAGCTGTGTGATGATGTAGCTAATAAAAGGGAGTGACCTTTCTTGGACTCTTCCTGGTTGTCCAGCAGTCAGTATTGTGTGGAATTGGATTAGGATTTGTGAAGAAATGTGTGCTGCCCTGCCCATGATCATGCCTACAGTTGTTGCTGCAACAGCAGCAATCTTGCTGGAAGTTGAGAGGAGGAGAAGGAGGACGAGAAGAAGAAGATACTGGGCTAGATTCAGATAGATCAGCGGATCTTTAGATCCGCGTAATCTATCGTATGTACGATCCGCCAGCGCAATTTTTTTAGGCAAGTGCTGTATTCAGAAAGCACTTACCTCGAAACTTGCGCCGGCGGATCGTAACTCCCCCGGCGGAATTCAAATTCCGCGGCTAGGGGGAGTGTATTATTTAAATCAGGCGTGTCCCCGCGCCGATCGTACTGCGCCTGCGCCGGCCGCGATTTTTCCTAGTGCGCATGCTTCAAATGATGTCGCTAGGACGTCATTGGTTTCGGCGTGAACGTAAATTATGTCCATCCGTATTCGCGACCGACTTACGCAAACTACGTAAAAATTCAAAACTCGGCGCGGGAACGACGGCCATACTTAACATTGGATACGCTGCATATAGCAGGGGTAAGTATACGCCGGAAAAAGCCATACGCAAACGACGTAAAAAAAAAGCGGCGGCGTTCGTTTCTGAATCGGCGGAAATCGGAATTTGCATATTCGTCGCGTATAAAAATGAAGCGTCACCTAGCGGCCGGCGGGAGATTGCAGCCTAAGATCCGACGGTGTAAGTCACTTACACCTGTTGGATCTAAGGGAGATCTATGCATAACTGATTCTTATGAATCAGTCGCATAGATCCGACCGTCGGATCTCAGAGATACGACGGCGTATCAGGAGATACGCCGTTGTATCTCTTTCTGAATCTCCCCCACTGGGTTCATCCCTTCATTGCAAATAGGGATGAAAGAGGGCAGTTCATGATCTTGTATGAAGATCTCCGTGGGCATGAAGAAATGTTTTTTGATTATACGCGCATGTCAATAAATAGGTAATATTATTTTTGCCTTGCCATTTTGTTCCTCCATTGTTCCATAGTTACATAGTATGGCCCGGATTCTTAAAGCACTTACGCCGACATATCTACTGATGCGCCGCGTAAGTGCACGGATGCGCCGTCGTATCTATGCGCCTGATTCTTAAGACAAGATACGCCTGAAATTTGGCTTCATCCAACCAACGTAAGTTTCCTATGCCGTCGGAGCCTGGGCGCATATTTACGCTGGCCGCAAGGGGCGCTTCCATTGATTTACGCGACGAATATGCAAATTACTGAGATACTCTGATTCACGAACGTACTTGCGCCCGTCGCTGTAATCTACGCCGTTTACGTAAGGCGTACGTCCGGCGTAAAGTTATTCCACCATATAGGAGGCACACGCCATGCAAAGATATGGACGACGGAACAGCCGTCGTATTTTACGTCGTTTACGTAAGTCGTACGTGAATGGGGCTGGGCGTAGGTTACATTCACGTCATAGGCATTGAGCCGTCGTATCTTAGGGAGTAAATTCAACGTGATTGTGAGCATGCGCGCGCATGCGCCGTTCGTTCGGCCCATCATTTGCATGGGGTCAAGCTTCATTTAAATCAGTGGTCTCAAAGTACCGGCCCGCGGGCCATTTGCGGCCCGCGGATCGGTTTTAAATGGCCCGCGGGTGCCGCGGAAGTGTAGATCGAGGTGCATGAAGAGTAGCGCAGGAAGCGTCTGTCATAAGTTCACTTGTCTCTCATGTCACACTGCTACTCCCCGGCGGCCCCTCCTCTCTTCTCGTCCATCCCCATTTGCTTGTGACATCATCTGAGATGGACGAGAAGAGAGGGGGGGGCTGCCGGGAAGTAGCAGCGTGACATGAGAGACAAGTGAACTTATGACAGACGCTTCCTGCGCTACTCTGCCTTTGAAGAAAACAACAAGTAAATGCTGACATGTGCCCTCATTGTGCCCTAATGTGGTCTCATGTGCCCTGATTGTGCCCTAATGTGCTCTCATGTGCCCTGGTGTGCTTTCATGTGCCCTGATGTGCCCTGATGTGCTCCCATGTGCCCTCATGTGCCCTGATTGTGCCCGATGTACCCTCATGTGCCCCATGTACCCTGATGTGCTGGGCTCTGTACATCAGGGTACCCATGTGCCCTGTCCTGATGTGCTGTGCCCCATGTGCCCTGATGTGCTCTCATGTTCCCTGATTGAGCCCTGATGTGCCCCATGTGCCCTGATTGTGCCCTGGTGTGCTCGTATGTGCCCTGATATGCCCCATGTGCTCTGATTGTGCCCTGATGTGGCCCATGTACCCTGATGTGCCATGGGGCACATGAGGGCACAATCAGGGAACATGGGGCACACCAGGGAACATGGGGCACACCAGGGAACATGGGGCATATGAGAGCACATCAGGGCACATGGGGCACAGCACATCAGGGCACAAGGCACATCAGGGTACAGGACATGGCACATCAGGGCACAGCGCATCAGAACAGGGCACATGGCACATCAGGGTACGGGGTACAGGGCACATGAAACAGCACATCAGGGTACAAAGCCCAGCACATCAGGGCACGTGGCACATAAGGGTACAGGGCACATGAAACAGCACATCAGGGTACAAAGCCCAGCACATCAGGGTACATGGGGTACCCTGATGTGCTGGGCTTTGTACCCTGATGTGCCATGTGCCCTGTACCCTGATGTGCCATGTGCCCTGTCCTGATGTGCTGTGCCCTGATGGGCCATGTCCTGTACCCTGATGTGCCATGTGCCCTGTCCTGATGTGCTGTGCCCTGATGTGCTCTCATGTGCCCCATGTTCCCTGGTGTGCCCCATGTTCCCTGATTGTGCCCTGATGTGCTCTCAAATGCCCTGGTGTGCTCGTATGTGCCCTGATATGCCCCATGTGCCCTGATGTGCTGTGATTGTGCCCCATGTACCCTGATGTGCCTTGTGCCCCATGTGCCCTGATGTGCTGGGCTTTGTACCCTGATGTGCTGTTTCATGTGCCCTGTACCCTGATGTGCCATGTGCCCTGTCCTGATGTGCTGTGCCCTGATGTGCCATGTCCTGCACTGTGCCATGTGCCCTATCCTGATATGCCCTGCCCTGATGTGCCGTGCACCCTGATGTGGCCTGATGTGCTGTGCTCTGATGTGCCCTGTACCCTGATGTGCTGGGCTTTGTACCCTGATGTGCTGGGCTTTGTACCCTGATGTGCGCTGTGCACTCATGTGTGCTGTGCCCTGTGCCCTGATGTGCTGTACCCTGATGGTGAGTGGTCAGTGTGTAGTGTAGTGGTCAGTGTGCAGTGTAGTGGTCAGGGTTAAAAATGCGTTCGCTGACACCAGTACTGTTTTTGAAGTTTGAAAGTTTGCATGCGGCCCCCCATGGGATATGGAAACTTGTCTTGTGGCCCTCAGGTAATTTGAGTTTGAGACCCCTGATTTAAATGGATCACGCCCACTTCCTTCCTACTTTGGATTAGGCGGGCTTACGCCGGACAATTTACGTTACGCCGGCGCAGCGTTGGGAGCAAGTGCTTTGTGAATACCGTGCTTGCCTCTCAATGTTACGTCGGCGTAGCGCATATGAGATGCGCTACGCCTGCACAAATATACGCCGCTCTACGTGAATCCGGGCCTATATGTTTTGATTTTTTTTTCCATTTTTTTTTTTTTTACGTTTTGATGAATTGTTAGGAATAATGTACCCTCGGTTGGAGCGACAGAACACATGCTACAGAGCAAGCATCCAGCCTGCAGAAAGATTACTCATCACATTAAGGTACTTTTCACCACCTATGTCCATTGTCATAGTTATTTGTGAGCATGGAATATTAAGTGTGTTGAACTATCCAACATGTGTAATTATAAATGAATAACCAGACAGAAGATAACCACACAAATCTTTATCTTTTTTTTGGTATTAAAAATAATAGCTCAAATAGCCAACATAAAAATTAGTTTTTTACAATATACAAAATATAAACTTTGCTTTCAAGAATGCACACATGCTCGTTAACTGTGGGCAGAACTCAAACTTTATAGATTATGATATATTCTTTTGAATAATGCAGCCTCAGTGGAGTATAGGCTTGCAGAAGGATTTTTACCAATGGCAGTGCTAGACTCGCCATGTTGCTGTGGCACATACATCCCCTGAAGTGGAGTGGGTGGCCTAATTGAAGGGATTGGGGATGGGATGGGATAGGGAATTCGCCTGTGTTGTGCATCATATATAGAAGTAGCCTCTTGAAAACTGGAAGGATAGGATGGAGGAACATAGGGGTAAGGTTTGTGTCCCGGTTCCGGGTACTGGCCTAACATTGGGAAGTGAATGTGAGATTTAGCTTGTGGCACATATGGCCTTTCAGATGTTGGTTCCTCACTTGGCAGTGAAAACGACTGCAGAACTTGTTCTATAGTGGTTCTCATTTCCAAATATCGCTCAGGTAGAACTTTTTTTATTAAAAAAAATTGAGCGCCAGTATCGTAGCCGGACATAAGAAAGCATTCACCTTTTCAGACATTTTTTGTAACATATCTAGTAGACGCTCACTTATGTCCATCTGCGATACTGGCACTTGCTTACGCGCCACTTTGGCAGGCCGAGCAATGCTTGCATGAGCAGAGGAGGACCCAGGGATTGGCTCTGCCACTACAGATTCCTCTTCTGTGTTATCTAACCATAGATTAGAACAGATTTGGATTTGTGTGAGATCATCATTTGGTTCCATCAAAACTGTATCTACTGGTGCCTCTGATTGTGCCTCAGAATGGCTCTCCGGTTGATCCTCTAACACGTCTTGTTCATCCCAACTTGCTTTCGGTCCTGTATTAAAAGAAAGATTTTAAGTTAATAATGCAAAATAATAAATATGTAGGCCCGATACATTGATGATGTAGATCAGGGGTAGTGAATTAAAATTCACGGGGGTCCGATCAGAAAATGTTTCTTCTAGCGGAGGTCCCATCACAGACTGGTCCTCCTGCCATCACAGACTGGTCCCCTCCCATCACAGACCGGTCCTCCTGCCATCACAGACTGGTCCCCTCCCATCACAGACTGGTCCCTCCCAATCACAGACTGGTCCTCCCCCATCACAGACTGGTCCTCCCCCATCACAGACTGGTCCTCCCCATCACAGACTGGTCCTCCCCCTATCACAGACTGGTCCCCTTCCATCACAGACTGGCCCCCCCATCACAGACTGGTCCTCCCCCTAACACAGACTTGTCCTCCCCCTAACACAGACTTGTCCTCCCCCTAACACAGACTGGTCCTCCCCCATCACATACTGGTCCTCCTGCCATCACATACTGGTCCTCCTGCCATCACAGACTGGTCTCCTCCCATCACAGACTGCCCCCCATCACAGACTGGTCCCCCCCATCACAGACTGCCCCCCATCACAGATTGGTGCTCCCCCATCACAGACTGGTCCTCCTGCCATCACAAACTGGTCCCCTGCCATCACAGACTGGTCCCCTCCCATCACAGACTGGTCCCCTCCCATCACAGACTGGTCCCCTCCCATCACAGACTGGTCCCCCTCCTATCAAAGATTGGTCCCCTCCCATCAAAAGCTGGTCCCATCCCATCACCGACTGGTCCCCTCCCATCACAGACTTGTCCCCTCCCATCACAGACTGGTCCCCTCCCATCACAGACTGTTCCTCCCCATCACAGACTGGTCCTCCCCCATCACAGACTGATCCCCCTCCATCACAGACTGGTCCTCCCCCCATCACAGACTGGTCCCCCTCCATCAGACGGGTCCCCCTCCAACAGAGACTGGGTCCCCCTCCAACAGAGACTGGGTCCCCCTCCAACAGAGACTGGGTCCCCCCCTTACAGACTGGTCCCCCTCCATCAGACTGGTCCCCCCTTTACAGACTGGGTCCCCCTCCATCAGACTGGTCCCCCCTCCCCTTACAGACTGGGTCCCCCTCCATCAAACTACCCCCCTTACAGACTGGGTCCCCCTCCATCAGACTGGTCCCCCCTCCATCAGTCTGGTCCCCCCCCTTACAGACCCCCCTAGATACCAGACTCCTGTCCTCAGAGCAGCACAGCGCAGCACAGCATTTCCCCCTCCCCACAGAACCCTACCATATTTACACAAGATGTGCAGTGCGGCCACTCTGGACAATGGGTGGGACAAGTTCAAGGTGAGTGATTGATTGATTGCTAGGACTGCCCCGCTGCGTAGCAACCAATCATGCGCGTCTTAACTTAAAAAATCCCGCCTTTTGTTCAGAGTGGCCGCGCTTCTCATCTTATGTAAATAAGACGTGTGGGGAGCGGGTGCAGCGTTCCGAGGGACAGACAAAGCCGCGCGCGGCACGCCTGCCATGCTGTAAACATAGCAGCAGGCGGGCGAGCCAGCGGCGGGGTGAGGAGTGGAACATGCAGGCAAACTATTTGGTGAGGCTGCGGTCCGGGTAGTATGGCTACTGGGGCCGAAACCGGACCGCGGTCCGCCATTTAGTGATGCCTGATGTAGATGATAACTTACTCTCTCATCTCTATGAGTGGTTTTAGAAAATCTAGGTTACCAGCATACATATAGGGTACTCTAGCTGTTGCCCCCGAGCCACTCTTTACTTCTCTGAGGTGTCGATTATATTTTTTGAAGGCATCCCGCATATTTTGCCACCTTCTTTTTATGTATTGCACTGAAAAACAGAGAAAAGAATACTAATGTATTATTTATATTTTGTTTAAGGTACCTAACTACAGGCAATTCTTTCGGAAGTCTCCACTATGAATTCAAGGTTGGCAAATCAACAATATGTGGCATTGTTCATGAGACATGCATTGTTTTATGGGAAGAACTAAAGCCTTTGGTGTTCAAAAAGCCTACAAAACAAGAATGGTTGAAGGTATCCGAGGAATTCTGGGACCGATGCAATTTTCCAAACTGTCTGGGAGCCATCGATGGGAAGCACATTCGCATCCTGAAGCCATTTGATAGTGGGAGTCAGTTTTTTAATTATAAAAAAAAAATGATTTTGTATTAATGGCAGTGGCAGATGCAAATTATAAATTCCTTTATATTAATGTCGGTGCTTATGGCAGCAGCTCTGATTCAGGTGTATTAGCCCATTCCTCATTTGGGAGAATGCTGAGGGAGAATAGACTTGAATAGACTTGATTTACCAAACGATTCTTCCTTGCCCGGAACAAATGAGCCTTCCCCCCCATATGTTTTTGTAGGTGATGAAGCGTTTGCCCTTGGGAAAAATATGCTGAGACCTCTTTCTAGTAGAGTGCTGACCAATGGAAAAATAATCTTTAATTATCGCTCACTAGGGCACGCTGAGTAGTGGAGTGTGCATTTGGGATTCTTTGCAATAAATGGAGATTCTTGCAGACTGCCATCAATCTCAGTATGGAGCTGCTATAAAAACTGCCTGTGCACTGCACAACTATGTGCGAGAACATGATGGTTACGTTTTTGAGGATTCCCTGATGCATAACATGGAGACGGCACAGTGGAATGTGACTAGGGGCACTACCAGTGGGAAATTGATTAGAGATCTATTCCAAAATTACTATGTCGCCAGCTGGTGAGTTACCTTGGCAGATGCTGTCAATTTAATTTACAAATTACCTTTTTTGTGTTGCCCTAAAATTCTCTGGCCCTTTAAAAATGTAAAATGTCATACTGATAAAAAATGTCACTATGTCTAATGCTGAAGAAAATAAAAATAAATGATCACATTTGTGTCTTGAAATATTTGCGACTCCTAAGCTAATTTCAACCTGAAAATAGAGCTAAATTGATGACCTCATCCATCGCTGTCTGACACTGTTATGTGTGCTCTGCTGGGGGTCATTGTACACAAGAGCAAGGGGTCAGGCCAAGTTAAATTGTCACTTGTCATTATGATGTCTTTGTACGACCAGCATGGGCCATAACGTAAAAAGGGGCTGTCAAATACAGATAGCTACTCCCCCAAGGATCTGCGAACAAACTTGTTAAAGTGAGTTTGCATATTCTTTAAATAGACACACACGCAGACTCCTACAATCAATGTCCAAGGATGTGGGAATGAGTCCCTTGTCACCATCAACATGGGGACAGGGTGCATTGGTAGGGAGCCAAAAACACCCTGCCCATATTGAAAGCATGTGGGAGGGCTCCCTAGCACACTTAACATGCCCTGACAGACTGCATACTTGGATAAGGGCCTGGTCTGGATTTGTGGGGGACCGCACTCTGGTTATTGGGGTTTTATTTTAAATATAACTTTTGAAAATAACTAAATAATAGACAAACATCTACAGGTAGAGAATAACAAAAATAAACGTACCTTTGTCAGTTTAAGCCGCACGCATAGGTGTGAACCCGGCCTTAGGGCCAGTTCACACCAGACGCAGTTCCGTACAGTTTTGTGCGCAATTTTTCTGCACTAAAAATGCATGCACAGTGTTTTCCATGTATTCCAATGGCTCTTGTTGGCTCTAGTTCACACCATGGAGTCAGTTTCCGGTGCGGAAACTGACTCCATGGTGTGAACTAGAGCCAACAAAAGCCATTGGAATACATGGAAAACACAGTGCATGCATTTTGTGCAGAAAAAAAGCACACGGAACTGCGTCTGATGTGAACTGGCCCTTAGATAAGCACCTGAACGACCACAACATACAGGGATATACAATGTAATACTGACATATAATCACACACATAGGTTGGACTTGATAGACTTGTGTTTTTTTCAACCTCACCTACTATATAACTATATGTAACTATTTTTTTAATATATACATTTTTGGGCTTTTATTTTTTTATCATCTGTGTATTTTAAATGATAGAGACAGAATATCAACCAAAAATCAGTGAGTAAAATAAGTATTTGATCCCCTACCAACCAACAATATTTCTGCCTCCCACAGACTGGCACATGTGGTACACAAATTAGTCCTGTCAATATAAAGAGTTCATAAAAATCTGTAAGGTGAACTTACACACATGTACAGGCCCATCTGAAGTTTGCCATTGAACATCTAAATGATTAAGAGAAAGGTTGAGCGAAAGTGCTGTGGTCAGATGAGACCAAAATGTAGCTCTTTGGCATGAACTCAACTCGCCAGGTTTGGAGGAAAAAAATGCTGACTTTGACCCTATGAGCACCATCCCTACAGTCAAGCACAGAGGTGGAAACATTTTGCTTTGGGGCTGTTTCTCTGCTAAAGGTACAGGCCAACTTTGTTGCATTGAGAGGCCAATGGACAGGGCCATGTATTGTAAAATCTTGGATGAGACCCTTCTTCCCTCAGCCAGGACACTGAAGATGGGTCGTTGATGGGTCTTCCGGCATGATAATGACATACCGCCAAGGCAACAAAAGAGTGTTTATTTCTTTGTAAGTGGCCAAATTTACAAAATCTGCAGGGAATCAAATGGTTATTTTCCCAACTGTATAGCGGTCTAATGTCTTCTATCAGTGCCTGGTTAAAGTTGGTAGAAGGAGTTGTCATTCTACTCTGACTGTCCTATGAGGTTGCAGGACCCCTGTCCCTCTGTCTGGACAGTGCTGATTGGCCCTGTGCTGATCACATGCAGTCTCCCACGGTAAAAAAAAATTCTAGCAGTACACACCAAACTAAGCATGTTCATCTTATCCCACAGCTTCTGTTCTATCAGGAGATGATTTAGGGAAAATGGAGAAAGGGGAGACAGGATCGAACTCTTTTGAAAGAGGTAGAGAGCTTCTGCTCTCAGGCACACCACTGGATCAGGCTGAGGTAAGTATAGGGAGGGGAGCTGAACACAGAAGATTTTTTACCTTAAAGTAATATAAAAAGTAATGTATCTGCTCTGTGAAATGGATTTGCATTGATGGCAAGAGTGTACATATTCTCAATTAGGCATGTTCAAAAAAGAAAAATGTGTTTATTTTTCGTTTTAATTTGTTATTTAATTAATTTCGTTAAGTTAGATTCGTTACATGTGTTAAATTCGTTTTCGGAATTCGTTCGTTTTCGACCTAATTTCGAAAAATCCGGTCTACTTCGAAAATATTTTGACCGTTTTCGGAATTCGTTCGTTTTCGACCGAATTTCGAAAAATCCGGTCGAATTCGAAAACAAATAGTCTCTTTTCGAATAGAATTTGTTTTTGAATTTGATTCGAAAATATATATATATTTTTTTTTTCAAATTCCGATCGAATTTCGTCCGCAGGTTTTCGATTCGGAATCGAAAACGTTTGTTCGGATTCGGTAAATTCATTAATATTACAATTCGGGAATTCGTATGCATCCGAATGTCCGAATAATGAGAAAGTCGTCCGAATTTCGATTCGGAACGAAACGAAATGCACATGCCTATTCTCAATAATTTTATA
Source organism: Rana temporaria (assembly GCF_905171775.1). NCBI lineage: Eukaryota > Metazoa > Chordata > Amphibia > Anura > Ranidae > Rana > Rana temporaria. The sequence continues at coordinate 345,740,834 of NC_053489.1, read as the reverse complement.
TACCTTGTTAAAGGAACACTAAAGGTTCGTTTTTTATTCTCTAAATTGAATCATCTGTGCTTGAGCATTTAGAAGTTCCTTACCTCTTGTTTCGTTTTACCCAGCAAAGTGTTGTATTTCAGCTGTGAAAGTGCCATTTCCTGTGCCTCCTCTTGTTCCATTCCACCAGCTTCCCAGCCGTTTCTCAAGGTGGAAAGCATGACGTCCACAACGTGCTCGTCCCCTCTCTGCCTACAGCTCTGCGTGTAGAGACGTTCTGTGTCTTTCACAAGGCAAGGAGCTCAGCACATTCTTGGGCGTCTCTATGACGCTGTAGCTCCGCCTCCCTCCCATTCATTGTATTTGTAAAACTATTCACAACCCCGCCTTCCCTCCTCCCCCAGTTCTCTGGTGGAAAGTGTGAAGTGAAACTGATTTCTGTAATGCCTGGCTTCATCACAGCACAGTAAGGGAACACAGCAAATAAAAAGATTATTTTATAACTCAAGGTAAACTATAACTAAATAAGATCTTATTAAATCAAAATGATGCTTTTAATTAAATTAAAATATATTAGAGTCAATATCTTTATATCCATTCCTTTCATGTGCTTATTCAATATCATGCATTGTATGTCTTCTGTTCCCCCATGTCCAATACAAACAAAAACACCCTCTCCACCACCATTTTAGCCTATTTTTAATATCCATTTTGAATGCACACCACATTTACTTTTCTCCCAATTTTCTTCCTCCATCCCATGGTATGCTCATCCATCCCTCATAGGGTGATGTAAGGGGGGTGGGGCTCCGCTGGGATACCTGATGTAAGGGGGGGCTACGCTGGGGACACCTGATGTAAGGGGGGGCTACGCTGGGGACACCTGATGTAAGAAGGGGCTCCGCTTTGATTGCCTGATGTAAAGGGGGGGGCTCCGCTGGGGACACCTGATGTAAGGGGGGGCTCCGCTGGGGACAGCTGATGTAAGAAGGGGCTCCACTGGGATTGCCTGATGTAAGGGGGGGGGCTCCGCTGGGGACACCTGATTTAAGAAGGGGCTCCGCTGGGATTGCCTGATGTAAGGGGGGGCTCCGCTGGGGACACCTGATGTAAGAAGGGGCTCTGCTGGGGACACCTGATGTAAGAAGGGGCTCCGCTGGGATTGCCTGATGTAAGGGGGGGCCCCGCTGGGGACACCTGATGTAAGAAGGGGCTCCGCTGGGATTGCCTGATGTAAGGGGGGGCTCCGCTGGGGACACCTGATGTAAGAAGGGGCTCCGCTGGGATTGCCTGATGTAAGGGGGGGCTCCGCTGGGGACACCTGATGTAAGAAGGGGCTCTGCTGGGATTGCCTGATTTAAGGGGGCGCTCCGCTGGGGACACCTGATGTAAGAAGGGGCTCCACTGGGGACACCTGATTTAAGGCTGGGCTCCGCTCGGTATTGCACACGGTATTGCAGAGTATTGTGTATTGCAGAGTATTGCACACGGTTACAGCAGAGTATTGTGTATTGCCAGTGTGCCCACTATTTGCAGCCACTTGTGCCCATCATATGCAGCCACTTCTGCCCATCAAATGCAGTCAGGCGCATCCCCCGGCTGTCACTTCACTAATCCCGAACAAACCTCCCCCCCTGGGGGGGGGAACCCTTGTGTGGTTACACTTATCGAATGACGGCACTTCCTCCCCCGCTTCTCTGTTCCCACACATGCTTCTCTGTTCCCACACATGCTTCTCTGTTCCTCTCCTGCTCCTCTATCCCCCCCCATGATGCTCTGGTCCCCCATGCGCCTCTGTCCCATGTCCCTCATGATGCTCTGGTTCCCCACAGCGCTCACCTCCTCTCCCTGTCCAGCCCTGGTGTCCTTGTCCTCCTGGGGAGAGAATGTTGTCCCTGTCCTCCAGGGGAGAGAATGGTGTCCCCTACCTCTGGGGAGAGAATGGTGTCCCCATCCTCCAGGGGAGAAAATGGTGTCCCCTACCTCTGGGGAGAGAATGGTGTCCCCATCCTCCGGGGGAGAGAATGGTGTCCTCGTCCTCCGGTGGAGAGAATGGTGTCCTCGTCCTCCGGTGGAGAGAATGGTGTCCTCGTCCTCCGGTGGAGAGAATGGTGTCCCCTACCTCTGGGGAGAGAATGGTGTTCCCTACCTCGGGGGAGAGAAGGGTGTCCCCTACCTCGGGGGAGAGAAGGGTGTCCCCGTCCTCCGATGGAGAGAATGTTGTCCCCGTCCACCAAAGGAGAGAATGTTGTCCCCGTCCTCCGATGGAGAGAATGTTGTCCCCGTCCTCCGATGGAGAGAATGTTGTCCCCGTCCTCCGATGGAGAGAATGTTGTCCCCGTCCTCCGATGGAGAGAATGTTGTCCCCGTCCTCCGATGGAGAGAATGTTATCCCCGTCCACCGATGGAGAGAATGTTATCCCCGTCCTCCGATGGAGAGAATGTTGTCCCCGTCCTCCGATGGAGAGAATGTTGTCCCCGTCCTCCGATGGAGAGAATGTTATCCCCGTCCACCGATGGAGAGAATGTTGTCCCCGTCCACCGATGGAGAGAATGTTGTCCCCGTCCACCGATGGAGAGAATGTTGTCCCCGTCCTCCGATGGAGAGAATGTTATCCCCGTCCTCCGATGGAGAGAATGTTGTCCCCGTCCTCCGATGGAGAGAATGTTGTCCCCGTCCTCCGATGGAGAGAATGTTGTCCCCGTCCTCCGATGGAGAGAATGTTGTCCCCGTCCTTCGGTGGAGAGAATGTTGTCCCCGTCCTCCGATGGAGAGAATGTTGTCCCCGTCCACCGATGGAGAGAATGTTGTCCCCGTCCTCCGATGGAGAGAATGTTATCCCCGTCCACCGATGGAGAGAATGTTATCCCCGTCCTCCGATGGAGAGAATGTTGTCCCCGTCCTCCGATGGAGAGAATGTTGTCCCCGTCCTCCGATGGAGAGAATGTTATCCCCGTCCACCGATGGAGAGAATGTTGTCCCCGTCCACCGATGGAGAGAATGTTGTCCCCGTCCTCCGATGGAGAGAATGTTATCCCCGTCCTCCGATGGAGAGAATGTTGTCCCCGTCCTCCGATGGAGAGAATGTTGTCCCCGTCCACCGATGGAGAGAATGTTGTCCCCGTCCTCCGGTGGAGAGAAGGGTGTCCCCGTCCTCCGGTGGAGAGAAGGGTGTCCCCGTCCTTCGGTGGAGAGAATGTTGTCCCCGTCCTCCGATGGAGAGAATGTTGTCCCCGTCCACCGATGGAGAGAATGTTGTCCCCGTCCTCCGATGGAGAGAATGTTGTCCCCGTCCTCCGATGGAGAGAATGTTATCCCCGTCCACCGATGGAGAGAATGTTATCCCCGTCCTCCGATGGAGAGAATGTTGTCCCCGTCCTCCGATGGAGAGAATGTTGTCCCCGTCCTCCGATGGAGAGAATGTTATCCCCGTCCACCGATGGAGAGAATGTTGTCCCCGTCCACCGATGGAGAGAATGTTGTCCCCGTCCTCCGATGGAGAGAATGTTGTCCCCGTCCTCCGATGGAGAGAATGTTGTCCCCGTCCTCCGATGGAGAGAATGTTGTCCCCGTCCACCGATGGAGAGAATGTTGTCCCCGTCCTCCGGTGGAGAGAAGGGTGTCCCTTACCTCTGGGGAGAGAAGGGTGTCTGTCTCCGTCCTAAGGGGAGAAGGGTGGCACCCTCTCCTCCTCCAACCACCCAAGGATCAGCTCTTCCAATTTTGGCCAACACTGGGGCCCATCTCCGTCTCCTTCAAACAGCCAGGGGCCCACTCCTTCTCTGCCAACCACCCAGGTTCTCTCTCCTTCTCCCCCGGCCACCCAGGGGCCCTCTTCCTCACTAAATGGCCACCCAGGGGACCTCTCCTCTTTCAAACACCCAGGTGCCGTCTTCTTTCTCTCCCTCTTTCTTTCTTTCTCTCCCTCTTTCTTTCTTTCTCTCCCTCTTTCTTTCTTTCTCTCCCTCTTTCTTTCTTTCTTTCTCTCCCTCTTTCTTTCTTTCTTTCTCTCCCTCTTTCTTTCTTTCTCTCCCTCTTTCTTTCTTTCTTTCTCTCCCTCTTTCTTTCTTTCTTTCTCTCCCTCTTTCTTTCTTTCTCTCCCTCTTTCTTTCTTTCTCTCCCTCTTTCTTTCTTTCTTTCTCTCCCTCTTTCTTTCTTTCTTTCTCTCCCTCTTTCTTTCTTTCTTTCTCTCCCTCTTTCTTTCTTTCTCTCCCTCTTTCTTTCTTTCTCTCCCTCTTTCTTTCTTTCTCTCCCTCTTTCTTTCTTTCTCTCCCTCTTTCTTTCTCTCCCTCTTTCTAGAGTATTGCACACTGTATTACAGAGTATTGCAGAGTATTGTGTATTGCAGAGTATTGCACACGTTTACGCAGAGTATTGCACACGGTTATGCAGAGTATTGCACACTGTATTGTGTATTGCAGAGTATTGCACACTGTATTGCAGAGTATTGCACACGGTTACGCAGAGTATTGTGTATTGCAGAGTATTGCACACGGTTACAGCAGAGTATTGCACACGGTTACAGCAGAGTATTGCACACGGTTACAGCAGAGTATTGCACACAGTTACGCAGAGTATTGCACACGTTTACAGCAGAGTATTGCACACGGTTATGTAGAGTATTGCACACGGTTACGCAGGGTATTGCACACGGTATTGCACACGGTTACGCAGAGTATTGCACACGGTTATGTAGAGTATTGCACACGGTTACGCAGAGTATTGCACACGGTATTGCACACGGTTATGTACAGTATTGCACACGGTTACGCAGAGTATTGCACACGGTTATGTAGAGTATTGCACACGGTTACGCAGGGTATTGCACACGATTACAGCAGAGTATTGCACACAGTTACGCAGAGTATTGCACACTGTATTGTGTATTGCAGAGTATTGCACACTGTATTGCAGAGTATTGCACACGGTTACGCAGAGTATTGTGTATTGCAGAGTATTGCACATGGTTACAGCAGAGTATTGCACACGGTTACAGCAGAGTATTGCACACGGTTACAGCAGAGTATTGCACACAGTTACGCAGAGTATTGCACACGTTTACAGCAGAGTATTGCACACGGTTATGTAGAGTATTGCACACGGTTACGCAGGGTATTGCACACGGTATTGCACACGTTTACAGCAGAGTATTGCACACGGTATTGCACACGGTTATGTAGAGTATTGCACACGGTTCCGCAGGGTATTGCACACGGTATTGCACACGGTTATGTAGAGTATTGCACACGGTATTGCACACGGTTATGTAGAGTATTGCACACGGTTACGCAGAGTATTGCACACGGTATTGCAGAGTATTGCACACGGTATTGCACATGGTTACAGCAGAGTATTGCACACGGTTACAGCAGAGTATTGCACACGGTTACAGCAGAGTATTGCACACGGTTACAGCAAAGTATTGCACACGTTTACAGCAGAGTATTGCACACGGTTATGTAGAGTATTGCACACGTTTACGCAGGGTATTGCACACGGTATTGCACACGGTTACGCAGAGTATTGCACACGGTATTGCACACGGTTATGTACAGTATTGCACACGGTTACGCAGAGTATTGCACACGGTATTGCACACGGTTATGTAGAGTATTGCACACGGTTACGCAGAGTATTGCACACGGTTATGTAGAGTATTGCACACGGTTACGCAGGGTATTGCACACGATTACAGCAGAGTATTGCACACAGTTACGCAGAGTATTGCACACGGTATTGCACAAGGTTACGCAGAGTATTGCACACGGTACTGCAGAGTATTGTGTATTGCAGAGTATTGCACACGGTTACAGCAGAGTATTGCACACGGTTACAGCAGAGTATTGCACACGGTTACAGCAGAGTATTGCACACGGTATTGCAGAGTATTGCACACGGTATTGCAGAGTATTGCACATGGTTACAGCAGAGTATTGCACACGGTTACAGCAGAGTATTGCACACGGTTACAGCAGAGTATTGCACACGGTTACAGCAAAGTATTGCACACGTTTACAGCAGAGTATTGCACACGGTATTGCACACGGTTATGTAGAGTATTGCACACGGTTACGCAGGGTATTGCACACGGTATTGCAGAGTATTGTGTATTGCAGAGTATTGCACACGGTTACAGCAGAGTATTTCACACTGTATTGCACAAGGTTACAGCAGAGTATTGCACACGGTTACAGCAGAGTATTGCACACGGTTACAGCAGAGTATTGCACACGGTTACGCAGAGTATTGCACACGGTATTGCACACGGTTATGTAGAGTATTGCACACGGTTACGCAGAGTATTGCACACGGTATTGCACACGGTTATGTAGAGTATTGCACACGGTTACGCAGGGTATTGCACACGATTACAGCAGAGTATTGCACACAGTTACGCAGAGTATTGCACACGGTACTGCAGAGTATTGTGTATTGCAGAGTATTGCACACGGTTACAGCAGAGTATTGCACACGGTATTACACACGGTATTGCAGAGTATTGTGTATTGCAGAGTATTGCACACGGTTACAGCAGAGTATTGCACACGGTTACAGCAGAGTATTGCACACGGTTACAGCAGAGTATTGCACACGGTTACAGCAGAGTATTGCACACGGTTACAGCAGAGTATTGCACACGGTTACAGCAGAGTATTGCACATGGTTACAGCAGAGTATTGCACATGGTTACAGCAGAGTATTGCGTATTGCAGAGTATTGCACACGGTTACAGCAGACTATTGTGTATTGCAGAGTATTGCACAGTGTTACAGCAGAGTATTGGGCAGGGGGCAGGCAAGAGCAAGATTCTGGTCGTCAAGAGAGCTAAATATAGTCATTCATTTATATGTAATAAATTGGCATACAATATATTTATCATTGCCTCGAGGATTAGTGAGCTGGAGGAGGTGGGAATATGTATGGGAGGAGGGAGGAGAAATGAATGTGTATAGGCAGAGGGGCGGGAAGGGGTGTATACTGGGGGAGGTTAGTGGGCTAGTGGAGGAGGCGGGAATATGTATGGGAGGAGAGAGGAGAACATGATTTTTATAGGCAGAGGGGCGTGAAGGGGTGTATACTGGGGGTGGTTTGGGCGGAGCGCTGCTAAAGTGTGCATGAGAACTTTGCTCGTTCTCATCCACACTTGTAAAATAAAAATAGCTTCTGCGCATGCGCGAACCGCTAAGCCTAATGGGAACTGTAGTTCCCATTAGGCGGTGACGCTTACAACAAGAACGCGCACCGCAAAAGCAGGAAGTCAGGGGAGAGAAAAAAAAAGAGGGACGGAGGGGACAATGATTGTCCGATTAAACAGGTACAGCAACATTTTAAATACAATTTATCACGTTTTTCGTTGTCATATTTGTGAACACTGTATTTTAAATCAATAAAAAATTTGCCTTTAGTAACCCTTTAAATATGAGTCCCGGTGTTCAATATGAATATAGGGCTGATCATCATATGACATTTCACCTTCTGAAAACTTCAAGGGTTCTTTTTCAACCATAGATGCAAAGTGGTTACTATTATCACTTTTCTGTGAACCATACCCAATAGTAGTAGGTGGTCTGTCATGCCAGTGGTTATGTATTCTTAGGCCTTATCGTGGCCCCAACTATGTAATCTATGTCTTTTCTATGAATTTTTGTATGTTCTTAAATAAATATCCAATTTTTTAACTCATTATGCCCTTAAAGTCCATCATCTGTTTTACACATATGTGTATTCTTATATATATATGTGTATATTTTTTCTTCAAATTTAGTTATCGGGACGTGGCAGTTTATTATATTTTTCTTTCACATCCACAGCCCCACTCTGTGATGATTTGATTTATTATTTCAATATGAATATATAGTTCCTCCCAGAAAACACAAAGTTCCAGTAGTCTGATCAAGACAAGTAGAGTGAACCTCTTGGGGTTTGTTTACACGTGTGTAAATTACTGCATGGTAATGCATCGTACACGCATTGGTGCGCTATTCATTATTAATTGCAACCAAACACACATCAACAACAAACGTGAGCTGCAACACACCAAGCTCCACAATGCATTATGTATGTTGGATTATGCTGCAAAAAATGCAGCAAACATTACATTTTCATGTGTTGAGGTCATTGTAGTCCACAGCAAGTGGGAGACGGACATTAACGCAGGGAACACCGGGAACAACCCCCCTCCCCCACCACCGCTGCGGACGATGGATGGACAGCCTCCTTACTACCTCTGTCCTGCCCAGACTCTGATCTCCCCTCCTCGAGCCGGGGAGTGCTGGATGGCTGAGCCAGATGCTGGATAGTGAGCCATTCCTGGAGTGGTGGCTGGTGGGTCCATCGGTCTTCCTCTGCTTCTCCCCCCCCTCCTCCTTGGCCAATAAGATTGCTTCTCCTTTCTGCCAATCGGGAAACAGATCTCACCACCCGCTTCCTGGTTGGCTGGGAGGAGAATCAGTGTGAGAATAGTGAATATTCATTCGCTATTATCACACAGCTGGGTGGGATTGGAGTGCAGTGCTTTTTGAAGCCTAATAGAGACCCTAGCTCTAACCACGTGCTGCAAACCCCCTTCCCCCATTGGAATCCATGCGTCCAGCACCCTGTATGTAAATCAGTGGGCCAGACTGTCACATGGATGTGGGGGTGGTGCCCTAATGGACAGGCCGCCACTGTTTCATAGGATTGAATGCCGTGAAATGTGCATATGCAGTAGGATAGACACCATAGAGAGTTTGTGCTGTAAAGGATGTGCTGCAAAGCTGCACAGTGAAGATCTTAGCAACAGTAAATTAGGTAAGTATTTTACTAGGTGGCTGGCACTCAGGGGGTGAGGACAAACATTGTAATGTGTGATGACCTTCTTCTTCATGGGCTGACTTGCGTAATTTCGTTGCAATAATCTACTTGTTTACATCTACATCAGCTAGAAATTCTAACAAGTGAGCACAAACGTTACACTTAGTTAAGCAATATTTAGCCATTATTTGATGTGCAAACTAGTTTGGAGAGTTTTGAATCTAATTAGAATGTTTACTGAGATCTTAAACATTAGACTCATCCTTGAAAAACAGCCTGACAACTTTCTATTACAGAAGAAGTTTTTTTAGGCAATAAAAATAATATCTGCCATTATGTGGTACCTTGTGCTTGGGCAGAACTTGTATATTTAAAAGTTTAACACTGGATTAGCAACAATACGTGTGGCTGTGGGTGCGGAAATCGCAGCGGTTCCTGCACACGCAACCACTCGCAGTGAAAAAGAGCTGCACTTAAGAGACGAGCAGGGCTTTCATTTATTCTGAATGGCACACCCACGCAGGTAAAAATGCACCATGTTTGTGGGTGCGGGAACCACATGGATATTGCATGGTCAAAAAGACTATGCGATTTCCCTGCAACCGCATTTTTGAAAAAGTGCATGCACCTTTTTTTGCGGAAATGCAGGCACAGCAGCCCATTAATTTCAATGGGCTGCCATTCCCACACAGGCCGAAAAAGCGCTAAAGTGTGAACCTAACATAAAAAAGTTAAAGTAGTACTAAATAGTAAACCTGTAGGTTCACAACATTAAAGTAATAAAACTCCTTGGTACATGTGTATGTGACTTGTCTCTAAATACTTGTGTAGCGGCCGGCTCCTGTTGGGCTGGTGCTGCTTTAAATTTAGAAGGGAGTCTGAGTGTTAGTAGACACATGTCATTTTGGCTAAATTTGTCTTTTGTTTGAGCCGTGGCTGTGCTGAGAGTGACCACTATTGTTCGCCTAGGGTGTTGTTACCACCCCAGGCCAAGCGTGGCAGCAGCTAAGTCAGGGTGATTTTGGGTGTCTCCCCTCGGCAGCCAATCAGTGGGGGTTCATCGTCCCACTGTGCATCCTGGGGAGGGGTACTTAAGGAACAGATGCCACTGGACCAAGGTCTACGAACCTTGGTCTGCCGTCCCACCACCTCGTGGCCCTCCTGGCCGGGGGTTGCGTGCTCCTGCAATCCTGGCTCCGGGACCACGTTGGTCCGGGTTGTGATCTGTTGAGTGGGCCCAGTAGTCAGACTGGGTCTATGGGTTTAAGGTGATCCTGTGCTGTCCGTCCTGGAGGAAGGAAGCCGCTTGATGAAGGACCTATTTTGGAGAGGACCAAGCAAGAGGCTGGTATCTTGGGATAGGCCTCGAAACTTCATCGAAGGATGCACCGTGTACTGAGAGACTTGCTGGTGATCCACCCCTTCAACCACTTCTTCTTTCCTTACCAAGTTCTACAAATAAATCTTAGAAAAAGAAGTGTAAAGTGTGGACATTGAACTTTTTCAACTCTAATCTACCACCCTGGACGGCGAGAAGATAGAGGCAACATGCCGCCCGAAAATATTCAGCAGCTCCTTCGGGGGTAGTGCTACACTTGCATTGTAGTTCTTTTCCACTACCAGCTTTAGACACCACTTGGGCTGTAAAGCCTTGATGAGGTTAGGGGGAGTAATAAAGGGCTGCAGTTGTCAGTCAATTTGCTGGGATGAGGAGGGAGCACAGGAATGGCTTGCTAAGTGCTGTGTGTTTCTGTGGATAGTTTAGGATACTGACAGGTATCTCCTTAGCACCCAGCCTTCCAAAGAAGACATCTGTAAACAGGGTGGAGGGGAAAAAGACATGTGAACCATCTGGAAATGAAGAAAGCAACATTGTTAAGAAATAATATAATTTCTAATAGGTAAGTCTGAACCTCCTCTTAAAAAATAAAAACAAAGGGCCAGATTCAGGTACATTTACGTTACACCGCCGCAAGTTTTACGGGCAAGTGCTTGATTTACAAAGCACTTGCCTGTAAAGTTGCGGCGGCGTAGCGTAAATCCCTCCGGCGCAAGCCCGCCTAATTCAAAGGATCCGGGTAGGGGGCGTGGATCATTTAAATTAGGCGCGTTCCCGAACCTACTGCGCATGCTCTGTTTTGAAATTTCCCGCCGTGCTTTGCGCGAGATGACGTCGCACCGACGTAATTTTTTGAACGTAGACGTGGGTTACGTCCTTTCCTATTCACGGACGACTTACGCAAAAAAATAAAAATTCGAAATTCGACGCGGGAATGACGGCCATACTTTAACATGGTACGAAACAGCAGCTTTAACTATACGCAGGTAAAAAGCCGACTAGCGACGGCGTAAGAGAATGCGACGGCCGCACGTACCTTCGTGAATCGCCGGAAAGAGCTAATTAGCATACCCGACGCGGAAAACGACGCGAACTCCACCCAGCGGGCGCCGAAGTATTACACCTACGATCCGAAGGCGTACGAAGCCGTACGCCTGTCGGATCGAAGCCAAAAGCTGTCGTATCTTGGTTTAAGGATTCAAACTAAAGATACGACACGGCAAATTTGAAAGTACGCCGGTGTATCAGTAGATACTCTGGCGTACTTCCTCTGTGAATCTGGCCCAAAATGTTTAATATCAATTTTATTTTTTATTTATTTTTTACTTTCAAAGGATTTTTATTTTTCATTACAAAGTAAGATCATCACATTGCTTAATAACAACGTACAATATAGTAACTGACAGAATAACGTAAATGTGGAGGAGAAGGTTAGTAGCTCTGAAACCTGGTTAAGCCCCTAGGGGTAATTCTATCAACTATGGTCTAAGCCAGGGCTCAAAATTTCAAGCTCTGAGCCACTAGCCAGGCCTTAACCTTTTGACCACTGGGCACCTAAACCCCCTTCCTAACCAGATACATTTTCAGCTTTCGGTGCTCTCACAATTTGAATGACAATTACTCATACAACATTGTACCCGTCTGAAATTTTTGTCCTTTTTTTCACACAAATAGAGCTTTCTTTTGGTGGCATTTGGTCACCTCTGCGGTTTTTATTTTTTGCGCTATAAAAGAAAAAAGACTGAAATTCTGTAAAAATAAAAAATAAATTCTAGTTTCTGTCATATTAGCGGGTTATTTCTCACACACAGCATATGCATACTACAAATTACACCCCAAAACACATTCTGCTATTCCTCCCGAGTATGGCGATACCACATGTGTGAGACTTTTACACAGCGTGGCCACATACAGAGGCCCAACATGCAGGGAGCACCATCAGGCGTTCTGGAGCACCCAGGCCAATTCTGACATTCCTCTCCTACATGTAAAAATCATCATTTATTTGCTAAAAAATTACATAGAACCCCAAAACATTATATATGCTTTTTTTTTTCAAAGACCCTAGAGAATACAATGGCGGTTGTTGCAACGTTTTATCTTGCACAATATGTTCGCAGCAATTTTTTGAACGCGTGTTTTTAAAAAAAAAACAGTTTTGTGCTTAAAAAAAAAAAAACAGTAAAGTTAGCCCAATGTTTTTGCATAGTATGAAAGATGAAGTTACGCCGAGTAAATAGATACCTAACATGTCACTTTTCAAAATTGCACACACTCGTGGAATTGCGCCAAACTTTGCTACTTAAAAATCCCCATAGGCGACGTATTGCAAGGTATTGTGGAGTATTGGGGTATTGCGGAGTATTGGGGTATTGCGGAGTATTGAGGGTATTGCGGAGTATGGGGGGTATTGCAGAGTGTGGGGGGTATTGCAGAGTGTAGGGGGTATTGCAGACAGTATGGGGTGTTATTGCAGAGTATTGCGCAAGGAGGGATGGCTGGATCTGTGACTGCAATAGTCACAGATCCAGCCCACAGTGCTGCTGCTGACACCCGCGCTCCCCCCCTCCTCTCACACTGTACCGATCAGTACAGAGAGGAGAGGGAGGAACCGGCGTCATTACATGACGCCGGTTTGTTTACAAGTGATCGCTCCGTCATTTGACAGAGTGATCACGTGGTAAACGGCCGCTATCAGCAGCAATTTACCGCGATCTGTGATACGTCGGGTCTTCTAGAACCGGCGCTCACAGATGATTCTGGGACGTCCTCCCAGAATAACTCCACCGCACTGTAGCAGTATTTTCGCTATGGCGCGGTGGGGAAGTGCTTAAGAGTTACTCGCCACCAGTTGCCCCGCCCAACCCTTATCTCATGAAATTACACTGTTAAATGTTTTATGCAGAATGAAGTTCCAAAAATAAATACTAACAACAACTTTAACAATAATAACATAAAGCATATCAGTACTGCCTAATCAGTGCAGCCTCACTGTACCCATCAAATGCATCTTTACAGTGCCCATTAGTGCAGCCTCACTGTGCCCATTATTGCAGCCTCACTGTGCCCATTATTGCAGCCTCACTGTGCCCATCAAATGCAGCTTTATGGTGCCTGTGAATGCAGCCGCACTGCGCCCATGAATGCAGCCGCACTGGCCGTGAATGCAGCCCCACTGTGCCCATGATTGTAGCCTCATTGTGCCCATAAATGCAGCCTCACTGCCCATTAATGCAGCTTACTGTGCCCATCATCAATACAGACTCCATGGATGATGGCTCACACACACACACACACACACACACAGTGGGCATCCCCCGCTGTGTGTCACGGAGCTGGGTCTGTGTTCGCAGCGCTGTAACAAGGTCCCGCCCCCCCTAGACCAGTTCGTGTGATAGGCGGAACGCTGATTCATTCAGCATCCCATCTACTATCACACGAGCCGGTCTAGGGGGGTGGGACCTTGTTACAGACCCTGTCACTCTGTGTCCTCCGTCTGACAGTTTCCTGGCTGATCGGTCCTGGCAGAAGCAGTGCAGGCTTTTTTATAGGACTACAGAGCGGCGGGGGGGCAGGGAACCCCCCAGGGCCGCTCTTATGTTCGCACCGCTTCTGCCAGAGGGGATCAGCCAGGTAACTGTCAGCCTGGTCTTCCCCTGCTCCTCACTCGCCCTGCACTAAATTCTGCTTGCAAAATGCAAGCAGGCGAGTGTAATTTTTGAGGGCTAAGCTATGTAGGAACCTCCACAGGTTTCTCGGTTTTGGTCTTGGGACCGGAGGGGAGTGACAGCAGATAGAGAAGGGAGGGATCCCTGCCCCTGACTCTCCAAATGGGATCAATCTTTACCAGTGGGAGATCCCCCCCCACCGCCACTCCACCCCTCAGCCCCCTAACAGAAAGCTTTCACTGTGGAAGTCTACTTCCAAGGTTCCCCTGGTAGTGGGGGCATTGTACTTGGAGGTTAGCATTGCTGTTTACTGTTTAGGATTGGTTTCTTAGTGCAAAATGTTGCTTCTCCTCAATTCAAACATTTAGACAGAGGTGAATACAGAAAGGAAAAGAAAGGGAAGGAGGGGATAGAGCAAAAAGAGGGGGGAAAATATGAGCCAGGTGCTAGTTTGTGGATTCAGGTTGGTGTGAGGCCCATGGTTCCCAGGTAATTTCGAATTTTTGGGTTGTCTCAGTGAGGATGCTTGCTAATTTTTATTGGGACATAATCCAGGAGAACTTGTGTCTAGCTGCTGCTAGGGAGACGTAGGGCTGTTTCCAAGTAGTCAGTTTAGCTTCTAGGAGGATAAAGTGGATCAGCTTTTGTTTGAACTTGGGGGTTTGGGGAATATGGGCGTTAAGTAGGGGGACTGGGGGGGACCTGTGGACCGTGCAGTTGGTAACCTTGAAGATGAGATTAAAAAATATATTTCCAGTAAGATCTGATTTTGGGACACTCCCACCAGATATGCAACATCGTGCCCCGGAGCTGGCAGCCCCTGAAGCACTGGGGGTCTACTGTTGGGTAGATAGCTGCAAGTCTAGTGGGGGTTAGGTACCATCTAGTTAGGATCTTTCAAATGGCTTCTATCAAGGAAGTGTTGAGGATCCTGTGACGGTATCGGTATGATATCCCCGTCAAGCATTCCCTCCTCTCCATACAAGAACATCACAGGATCCCCCACACATGAGTCAAGACTGGATGCTGGAACCAAGACTGATTTATTGGCAGCTTGCTGCTGGTTATAAATACAGTTTTACAAGCTAAATCCTTAATCAAGGAACAATGGGAGCTCCACCCCCTTTTCACCCACTCTGGAGTTCTCATACAGAATATAGCCAGACAATTCGGAGCCGACCTGAGACACATTTTCTTTAAATAATGACATCAGGGAAGTTAATTACAAGGTGTACAGAACACATTAGCTGGGCAGCCTGGCACCGCATAATGAAGCAATCAGAATACACAACATGAGTCACCTCTAATCACAGTAAACAGGTTTAACATCCCTTTGAAATAAGAAACTAGCTGCAGACGGGTCATTAACATGTCAATAGCTTGTAACACATGAATCCATTTTACCTCTAACCCACAATTTAACCAAGCAGGGAGATTTACACTGACATATCCTTCACAATGGCCCCCCTTTTTCTCCCTGCTCCGGCAAACCCGGTTGGACCTTCCCTGGTCCAGTAGGGTTGACGGGTTCAGAGCTTTTAGTCCGAGGTTAACTCCGTTTGGCGTGACTGACCTCCCTTGGCAACTGCTTCAGACTCAGGTATGCCACCGGGTCGTCAGATCACACGCCGGTCAGTCCCCAAGTCTTTGTGCGATCTGCAGAGTCACCAGAAGTCAGTGTGAAGACAGCGAATGGGTCTGTGCGCCCCCATCTAGGTGTCCCGCTATGGGAGGGGCAGGTTATGGCTCTGAAGTGACAGTCACAGGAGATTCATAAAAAGAAAAAGTTATATTTGTTGAAATGCTGTAGCACTGGTGCTCAGAGTTCGGGGGGGGGAGGGGACTCAGAGCCCCATAAGGTCAGCCACCCCCTGCTCCCTCCGCAGCCGCCGGTTCTCCTCTTTGAGCTTCTCCAGCTCCATCTCCAGTTCATGGAGCCTGGGGGGGTCAGCCCGCTGTGACCTCAGGTGGTTGTTCTCCTCCTCCATGCGGCTTATGCACTCCTCCAGCTCTATGTATTCACGGATCAGCTCCTGCTTGCTCATGTCCTGCAGGCTTTCCACGTGGTCCTTCATCATCAGGAACTGGGTGGTGGTGTAAGGGGCCACCGGTGGACCCTTGGCGAACATCTCGGCCCGCATCTGGGGCGCCCGCTGCGATTCCATCTCCTCCAGTCGCTTCTTCTCCTCCCAGGTCCGCTGGTTATATGACTTCCAGGACCTCTTCTTCTTGAAGGGTAGCTGGCGGTGCCTCTTTCTGCCCAGCTCCCTCCAAGGCCCCTCCGGCTCATGGCTGTCGCCCATGACCAGCTGACAATGGTGTTCCCTGTTGTCCGTAATAACAGATTGTACCATGAGGGCTTCGTAAGGGGTGCCCAATGGTTCTTCCTGACCCAGCTCCTGGGGATCCCAAGCCGAGTCTACACAATGGGCTGCTGCTGGTGGGCGGTACCCAGGTTGAGACCAATTTGACCTGGTGTTGTCACTCATGGGGCAATTCTGCTTGAAGTGACCGAGCTGTTTGCACCGGAAGCAGCGTTGTTCATTGTCCTCCTGGCGTGGATAGCGAGGGCTAGATGTCATCGGTCTGTTAGGCGGTTGGTATCTAGCGGCTGGTGGGTGTGAGGGCGCCGTTGGTCGTGGAGGTTGTACCCGTGGTGTGACCTGGTTTGTCTTGCGAGTATCCGCATATTCATCCGCCAACTTCGCGGCCTCTGGTAGAGTCATGGGCCTGCGATCTCTCACCCAATCTTTGACGTCCGTCTGGATGTGATTGTAAAATTGCTCCAGGAGCATTAGTTGCAAAATGTCCTCTGCGGTGGTGGCCTGGCTGCTGTTAACCCAGTTAGAGGCCGACAGGGACAACTGGCATGCCCACTCCGCGTAAGAGTCTTTCGTGGTTTTGCGTGAGTCCCTGAACTTCTGTCGGTGGGACTCTGGGGTTACTGCATAACGAGCCAGGAGCACTTCTTTAACCCTGGCGTAGCTATGGATATCCTGATCTGGCACGGTCCGGAAAGCATCAGAAGCTTTGCCTGACAGTTTGCCTGACAATATTGCAACCCAGTCTCCTCTAGATATTCGGTGCAGGTTACATTGTCGCTCAAAGTCTGCCAGGTAGTTATCAATTTCACAGTCCTTTTCATCAAAAGCTTTAAAAGCGCTAAACGGAATCTTCCTTGTGTCTGCTGTGCTGTACTCACTGTTCGGAGAAGGTGCGGCTGCTTGTTGGACTGCTGCCAGTTTTAACTGTAGTTCTGCGTCCCTTATTTCTTTAGCCTCCTTCGCTAACAGGTCCATCACTCTCAGCACCACATCTGCCGTTGGGTTCGGGCCGAACCACGCTAGCTTCTCTCTCATTAGCTTGTTGGCTGGCGATTCCTCCTCCTGAATCCCTGGTGTCTCCATCTCTTGTACTGCTGGCGTTGCTGCAATCCCGTCCTCCTGGTCTATCTCCATTGATTCTGCTATGATGACCCGCTCGGTTTTGTTGCTAGCAATCCTTCCAGGAACTTCCAGTAGTTCTTCCAGTGTCTGCTTGGAATCCGGGTGTAAAGGAGAGTAGAAGGGAAAATCCCACTGCTACCAACCAATTGTGACGGTATCGGTATGATATCCCCGTCAAGCATTCCCTCCTCTCCATACAAGAACATCACAGGATCCCCCACACATGAGTCAAGACTGGATGCTGGAACCAAGACTGATTTATTGGCAGCTTGCTGCTGGTTATAAATACAGTTTTACAAGCTAAATCCTTAATCAAGGAACAATGGGAGCTCCACCCCCTTTTCACCCACTCTGGAGTTCTCATACAGAATATAGCCAGACAATTCGGAGCCGACCTGAGACACATTTTCTTTAAATAATGACATCAGGGAAGTTAATTACAAGGTGTACAGAACACATTAGCTGGGCAGCCTGGCACCGCATAATGAAGCAATCAGAATACACAACATGAGTCACCTCTAATCACAGTAAACAGGTTTAACATCCCTTTGAAATAAGAAACTAGCTGCAGACGGGTCATTAACATGTCAATAGCTTGTAACACATGAATCCATTTTACCTCTAACCCACAATTTAACCAAGCAGGGAGATTTACACTGACATATCCTTCACAGATCCCTACAAAGATTTGGTGCAGGCTGTCTGCTAGGTCTCCAGGTCTTATCCGAACTGAAGGTCAGCTTCCCAGGAAGTCATGTAGGAAGATTTAACTATTCGTAGAGAGAGTGATGAATAGATCACAGATATGCCCCCCCCCTTTGCTCCAAAGCCTGCCCACACCAGAGCTTTTAAGCGCACAGCATACAGCCCTTTGTCTAGCCACCATTTGAAGGATCTAGTGTCCATTCCGGGTGGGAATTCAGGATTGTGGAATATATGAGCCAGAGGGTGGGTTGAGGACACTAGGGTAGGCCGGTTTCGGAGGATGTCCCAATTGGCACAAGAGTGGGATAGAGTGGGGGCTAGGATTGGGGGTCTGCTTTTCTGGGGGCACCAGAGCAAAAAGTCCAAGGTAAAGCTAGGGACTGCCTGTCTTTCTATTCGGACCCAATCAGTTTTTTCATATCTGAAATAGATTGTGAAGAGTTGGGCTAGTCTCGCGGCCAAGTAATATTTTTGTAAGTTTGCTTTGGAGCGACATTAGGTGATCTTTCGTGATGGGGACAGGGAGGGATTGGAATAGGTCCTGGATTTTAGGGCGTAAGGTCATTTTGATGGAGTTTATTCTCCCTAGCCAGGAGAGGTCATGTTTAGCCCACTTCTGGAGGTCTACTTCCAGTTTTCAGTAGAAGGGCAGGTAGTTGTGAGTGTATAGGGTTTCAGTGAGGGCTGTTAAGGTGATCCTGAAATACCTAGTTGCAGATTCACTCCATGCAAACATGATTGCTGGAGCAGGGAGACTGTCTTTGTTGAAAGAGAGACGTTGAGGGCTTGTGATTTGGAGTAATTGATCTAGAGACCCAACATATTTGCAAATTCTGTTAGGACTTTGCAGAGATTGGGAATTTAGTTTAGAGGGGAGGTCAGAAATAGGAGGATGTCGTCTGCAAAAAGACCGCATTTGTGATTTTGGTCCCCACACGATACCCCTTTAATATTGGCGTATTGCTATGGCTAGGGATTCGATAGCGATGGCAAATATGAGTGGGGAGAGAGGGCATCCCTGTCTGGTTCCCCTGGCAATGTCTATAGGGCGACAGTAATAGCCTTGCAAGCAAATTTGTGCCTTAGGTTGGGAGTAGAGGGCACGTAGTAGCCCCATAAAGCGCTGTCCAAAGCCCCAGCGCTCCATGGGGGGAGAATATGTAGGACCATGACAGAGAGTCGAAGGCTTTTTGCAGGTCAAAAGCTAGGAGTAGACCCTGTTGTTTAGGGCTTCCGTCCTAACCAGTTTGTAGTATCGACACAATGTCTATTGCCCGTCTTACTTAGTCGGGGCCTTGTCTACCAGGCATGAAGCCTACTTGGTCTTAATGGATGTGCGAGCTAATGACGGAGGTGAGGCGTTTGGCTAATATTTTGGTTAATATTTTCAGGTCATTGTTTATTAACCTCTTCTCATCCCAGCCATGGTAATATGACAGCCGTCCGGGATGGCAGAGCCACCTAGCGGCCGTCATATGATGTACTCGGCTTCTCAGCCACTACATGCGCCCGACGCATCACTCGGGAGCCAGTGCGCGAGCCTGGTGCCCGCGAGGTGCCTGCGATCTCTCGTCACAGAGCAAGGCCGTGGATCTGTGTGTGTAAACACATCCTATCAGGGGAGAAGGAGACCGATTGTGTGTTCCTTGTATATAGTAATACCGATCAGTCACCTCCCCAGTCAGTCCCCTCCCCCCACAGTTAGAATTACTCCCTAGGTAACACATTTAACCCCTTGATCGCCCCTAGTGTTAACCCCTCCCCTGCCAATGACATTTATCCAGTAATCAGTGCATATTTATA
Organism: Rana temporaria; assembly: GCF_905171775.1. Classification (NCBI taxonomy): domain Eukaryota; kingdom Metazoa; phylum Chordata; class Amphibia; order Anura; family Ranidae; genus Rana; species Rana temporaria. The sequence goes on along the minus strand of NC_053489.1, from coordinate 345,721,100 downwards.
GCAATGATCGCTGTATAATTGTCAATGGTCCCAAAATAGTGTTTAAAGTGTCCGATCTGTCCTGACTAGTAAAAAAAAAAAATGCCATAAATCTATCCCCTATTTTGTAGGTGCTATAACTTTTGCGCAAACCAATCAATATACGCTTATTGCGATTTTTTTTTTTTTACCAAAAATATGTAGAAGAATACATATCGGCCTAAACTGAGGAAGAAATTTTGTTTTTAGTTTTTAATTGGGATATTTATTATAGCAAAAAGTTAAAAATATTGGCCCAGATTCACGTAGGGAGCGCGTATTTGTGTTCGGGCGTAAACGTATCCTATTTACGCTACGCCTCCGCAACTTTGACAGGCAAGTGCAGTATTCACAAAGCAAAGTTGCGGCGGCGTAGCGTAAATTGGCCGGCGTAAGCCCGTCTAATTCAAATCTGTAAGATGTGGGCGCGTTGTATGCAAAATCATCGTGACCCCACGTAAATTACGCTTTTTACGAACGGCGCATGCGCCGTCCGTGAAAGTATCCCAGTGCGCATGCTCCAAATTAACCCGCAAAAGGCCAATGCTTTCGACGTGAACATAAATTACGCCCAGTCCTATTCGCGAACGACTTACGCAAACGACGTAATCGATGGAAAATTTGACGCTGGCCCGACGTCCATACTTAATATTGGCTGCGCCTCATATAGCAGGGGTAACTTTACGCCGGAAAAAGCCTTACGTAAACGGTGTATCTGTACTGCGACGGCCGGGCGTACATTTGTGAATAGGCGTATCTAGCTGATTTACATATTCTAGGCGTAAATCAGCATACACGCCCCTAGTGGCCAGCGTAAATATGCAGTTAAGATACGACGGCGTAGGAGACTTACGCCGGTCGTATCTTAGCAACATTTAAGTGTATCTCAGTTTGAGCATACGCTTAAAGTTGCGACGGCGCGGATTCGGACTTACGACGCCCATCGTAAGACTTTCTGAATCCGGGCCATTGTTTTTTTCAAAATTGTCTGTATTTTGTTTATAGCGCAAAAAAAAAACAGAGGTGATCAAATGGTACCTAAAGAAAGCTCTATTTGTTGGAAGTGACAATAGAGGAAGTCGGGGTTGTACCGTATAGGAAAATTAAGTTCCTGTAGCATGATGATGTCCAGGTTTAGGGATTTGTAGCGGTCAAAGGCTTTCCTTCATTTGAGGGGGGAGTTTAGGCCCTGGACATTGTGGGTGTCTATTTTAAGAACTCTCTCTTTGGGGTCTGCTATGAAGCTCAGTAGGGTCAAAATTGCTGTGTCTACCATCACTCACCCTTAGTTGTCTTCTTCCGGGACATCTTCAAGCAGGGTTTCTTGTTGGATCGACTGGCATCTCAGTTCGAGTCGTTGAGTAGGTACACAGGTGGTCTGTAATAGATAGGTGGATTAGGCTCATTAGAAGAGTAAAGTATAGGAAGCGAGTAGAGAGTAGTAGGGGACAGAGAAGAGAGAAGAAGGTCTCCTAGCGTGAAAGAGCTGGATCTCTGGGGGGGGGGGAAGAGGCCCCCCCGGGAACCTCAATCAGATAAAATAATAAGGGTCTGTCCTGTGAAGAATCAGACAGCCTAGCCCCCAGAGACCAAATGGGATTTGAGGGTTAGGTGGAGGCACATGGGGACCAGCCTAAGCTAGGGCGCCCCTGGTAATGATTCAGGAGTGTGTGACAACAGCCATCGGGAACAGGCAAGCAGGGGTTAAGGGTGAATTTTAAACTAATCTAGGTGGTCCTGCCCTCCCTTTCCCCTGGATTTTACAGCTAACTGACTGTACTGACACTCTGAAAGAGATGGCATCTGGCCAGCCTATACTGCTATCATAAGGAGGGGCCCTTTTATCAATAATGGCAATAAAGTCCACGTTGCAGATCTGATGTTCTTCACCGGTACGTGGGAGCTCGTTAACTGTAATCCAATTAAGTGTGGTGGTAAACAGTGGATTTCTTGTAGTGTGAAAGGATTTAGTTGTCTTAAGTACAATATTCAATAGATTCAGTAAAGTATTCATGGCGTGAAGGTTTCGGTGCAAGGTGTCCCTGTGTAACGGTGACAAAGAATGGATAAAGGTTGGGTGATTTGTCCTTTCCCCAAATACCACATCGCTCTAAAATCTTCAGGCAGGAACTCGTGTAGCGACACTCGTGCAGCAGATCCGTTGTCTTGATCTCCTGATATGAAGCTTGACAAACAACGAAAGATAGGCAACCGGAGTGGTGCTGGAAGGATGTCTGACAGCAAACGACAAAGCTAGACTCCTCAGGCTACAGGTTGGAAGCTGGACCTCCCCTCCTGTGTTTCATGGAGAGGTCCATCTTGCGTCAGGAAGAAAGCACCGAGCAGGCTTTCTGCTTCTTTTATAGCTACACCCAGCAATCTTGCTAACAGCAGCAAAGATTACTGGGATATGTAGTCTGGACACATAATCAGGTATAGCAATTATCTGGCGGGAGAACTACTCATCCCACAGTTCTTTACACTGGGCACACAAATATGATGTAATCTAATACACTGAGCACTAGAGGGACAGGTGAGCCTTTAAAAGACCCAGGATGCGGTGCTTTACAATTGTAGTCCATTTTGCTACACATTGATGGTCAGTGGGACAAATGCCCCTGCTTACCTTGGAAATCAATGGAAATAATTTTCTTTACATTGGTGATCAGTTGGAAGAATGCTCCTTCCATTGGTGATCAGTGGGAAGAATGCTCCTTACATTGGTGATCACTGGGAAGAATGTTCCTTACATTGGTGATCAGTGGGAAGAATGTTCCTTACATTGGTGATCAGTGGGAAGAATGTTCCTTACATTGGTGGTCAGTGGGAAGAATGTTCCTTACATTGGTGAACAGTCGGAAGAATGCCCCTTACATTGGTGATCAGTGGGAAGAATGCTCCTTCCATTGGTGATCAGTTGGAAAGATACCCCCTTACATTAGTGGTCAGTGGGAAAAATGCTCCCCATATATTGTTTTACTTCCCAACTTTTTGAGATGGGAACAAGGGACACTTATTAGCAAAAGTATGTAGACATAGGACATAACCTCTGCCATGCCTCCTTAGAGGAGAGTTATACAAAAAAAAGGATTAGTTAAATCCACAAGTGCTTTTTTTTTACCACTACTATTCCTTTAAATTGGCTTTTGAAATCTACAAATGCAGCAATTTGGAAAATGGATGAAAGGTTTAGCAGTGGGAAACACTTTTTGAAAGATAAAAAGTGCATTTTATATACAACTATATAGACCAAAATGAGGGACAAATGAGGAGGAAAGAGGGACAGAGGGGCTTTGTCCCAAATCAGGGACTGTCCCTCAAAATCGGGAGCTATATACATTGTTGGTCAGTGGGAAGAATGCCACCCTTAGGCTACTTTCACACTGGGGCAGGGGGGGCACGATAGTGGCGATTTACCGCTGTTATAGCCGTGGTTTTCGGCCACTAGCGGGGTGTTTTTAACCCACGCTAGTGGCCTAGGAAAGGGTTAAAAGCGCCCGAAAAGCACAACTGTTGTAGCTTTGCAGGCTCTTCGGCAGCGCTGCCTATTGATTTCAATGGCAGGAGCAGTTTAGGAGTGGTGTATTGACCGCTCCCGCACCGCCCCAAAGATGCTGCTTGCAGGAATTTTTTTAACATTCTGCTAGCGCACCACTCCAGTGTAAAAGCACTTGGGCTTTCACACTGGGGTTGCAGAAGAGGCAGTTTACAGGCGCTTTTCAGGAGATATTTTTAGCGCAAAAATGCCTGTAAAATGCCTCAGTGTGAAAGTAGCCTTACAGGTAGTTCATTGGTGTCATATTGGTGGCTCTCCCAAGTGGTGTTGGACCTGAAACTATGCAGTCACCATCAGACGGGAAGTCAATCAGCCACAGCCCAAGGAACCCCTAGAAACCTCTAAAGGAGCCACTATGTACAATAAGTGCATTCACAAATGTTTGTGGGGCACGAATTGTGCCTGTACTCATCTCGTCTAAAATTGATTCAGAAGTAATCACCAATGTCAGACAATTATGTAGTAATTACATAAAAATGTACTCAGCCTATTTCTGTATTCAAGTGTAGTACTATTTGCTTTTAATTAGATTGAAACAGTTTGGCTTGTTTAATGAATGTTATGAAGCATATGGGAGTATAAAAAGAAACACATGCTAAAAAGTAAATACTCACTAGAGGGCAGTGTAAATACAGCAGCTGAATGACCAGATCCACATTTCATTGAAGAAATACTTTAGCATTGCCTTTTGGATCACTGGCTAGTCATCCTTGATATGCATGATGATAAATGTATCAGTAATGGTAAAAAGAATGAAACATGGCAGAAGTTTTTTCATTTCTTGTGATTTCACTTTTAGCTTTGAATGTGTTGAGCTATCGAAACCTGACATAGAATCATTTTTTTGAAAGCAAGTCTAAAGCTGGCCATACATGGATAAAAACTTGGCAGGTTCAGCAGGGACTAGTCAATATTCGATCCGTCTATGGGCAGGGTGGTTGTACAGATGTCAATCTACCGGTGTCACTTCTTCCGGTACAGCTGAAGTGTGCCAGGAATGCATGCTAAGCTGCACATGCACAGCTCAGCATGCATTCAATAGAAGACTGGAAGCAGGCAGGTAAGTGGCATGTTTGGTTGGAGTCAAAGGTCAAGATCAATGTATTTTAGGTAGGATATAAAAAAAAAAACACAATGCGCACTATTGTTTCTGGGCCCCATGGGTACAAACAACAAATAGCCTACATATATGTGGTGTTTCTGTGATTGTCAGGAGCAGGGGAATTTATTTTGGGTTGTTTTTTGGTGGTAGATTATGGTAATATCAAGAAATATATAACTACCTTTTAAAAAATTATAATTTTTTTTACTATTTTGTGCCAGTTTTCCTATGGTAAAAAAAAAAATGAGGAGATAGATTAACATTTACTACCAAATGAAATCCCAATTTGTCCTGAAAAAAACAAGGTACAACCCATCTGCATATACGTAGTTGTGGTGTTATGTACCAGTTTTACTAACACATTTCAAAGTTGTAAAACTGTCTTCAGGCATTAGCATTTGTTTTTCCCTCATCATTAAGGTGTTAAAGAGCTCAACACCTGCAAAAATGTGTAAAAAACACATGTACATACATTTTTGGTGCATTTCTATTAACGTCTAGAGGCCAAAATCGAGCTACAATGGCGCCTTGCTGTGTTGCATTGATGTGGATAGGCACCATAGAGAATAACGTGATTTCCATTATCATGCGATTCAGTGCTACTCAAGTCACGTCTGAAATGGCATTAGTGTGAACCAGCTCTAAGAACCAGAACCAGCTAGTGACGGAATGCCACTAGGGTAGACAAAACCTTCCAAACTGGATCACAGGGGGGTTAGAAAATATCACTAACATGACTCAATACATACTGGGCTTAAAAAAAATGCTATCCTTGGGCCCAGTTCACACTAGTGCGATGCCAGTCATCGCATGTGATTCGCACCGCATTGCTGTTCACATCACATGCGATGTCTGTGCGATGCGATTTCAGCCATACAAACTGTATGGCTGAAATCGCATTTGCACCAAAATGTTGCAGGACCTTTTTTTGGTCCGCACTGGAATCACGGATCGCAGTTCGCACTACGATCTGCTGACCAATCTGGGGGAGTCATTAACTTTACATTGACACCCACAGCCAGGGCTGCTGATAGGGCAGTACAAACAGCCCTGTTGTACCGGGCCCTTTCCAGCAGGGGGCCCGGGCAAATTTAAAGTTTTTTTTTTCTAAACCATACCCTGCTCTACTTGCTAATAAGAGGGTAGTTTTCCTGGGAGGGACTTTTTTCCTTTTTCTGGTGCAGAGTGATTCTTCTCTACACTGCTCCTTTAAACTTCTCCCTTTAGTAAGGACCGTGGACGGAGGGAGAGATTGATGTAGGGTGGGAAGGCTGAGAGGGCGCAGCAGGCTTAATCCAATGGCGGGGCACAGCCTCAGGCAAGTGGCAACTAACACTATGCACAGCAACACTTACTTCTAAGGAAGGTATACTCCCCTCCCTGACTCCACACTGTGCTTGCCTATGATGATGATCAGAGAACAGAAGGTGCTCTATGGTTATGTCACAGTGTCTGTGTCACATGCTGTTGGGTACTGATTTTGTTAACTTTATGGCTGTACTGTGTGTTACAGATCATAACACAGTACAGCCATAACAGTCAACATTCAACAGCAATGTGACAGACAGAGCCATACCAGCACTTGCTGTGCTCTGATCATCATAATGATGATGATAATCATAAGCTTGAGATGCTTTGTTACATTTGTGTTTGGGGCAGTAAATGGCTGAGCTGTGTTTTTAAGGCCCCCAACCACTAATTGCCCAAGCTTTCCATTGGTCAATTTGTTGTACATACTGTGCCTTCATGCAGGTTTACAGGAGTCTGGATGTAATTGTACCTCTGTTTATATCTACCTAATTCCGGGTCTGTTCCATGGGCGGCAAACAGGCCAGCCCTGCGCCCCATATGGAGCGGCTGTCACTGGTCTGCTCAGCTCCAGGAAAAAAAAAATGGGAAAAGGATTGCATCCTTTTCTATTTTTCCAGACCTAAACATGACAGCTCAAACAGCCTGATGTAAATGGACACATTTATAACAGGCAGGAGAAAAGCAAATATCATTTGAGGACAAGGTTGCATTTTTTGAGGACAAGGGGCATTAGGTAGGCTGTACGGGGCCCCATGATTTCTAACAGCGGCCCTGCCCACAGCAGTTTACAGATCTCAATGTGAACTCCTGTATGATTCCGGTGCGATGCGGAAACCCACACTGGCTTCACAGGGTTCTTGCATCGCACTAGTGTGAACAGGCACTAATTGTCCGCCAACAATTGTGTGTTGTCTGATTTTCTGATTGTGTGTACACAAGTTCGTCGGACAAAACTCCAAAGTAAAAACACGCATGCTCAGAAGCAATGCTCACCATAACACAACATTAGCAGAAGTTTCCCAAAGGGTGGTGCTAAAGAGTAGAAAAGCCATGTAGTTTTGTGTTTGTTGGCCGACAATTCTTTGCAATACAACTTCCTGGCCAATGCCCTTCGGACAAAAGTCCTACGATTTGTCCACGGAAAATCTGATCATGTATACCAGGCTTAAGAGTTTAGCCACTCTTTTTTTCTCACTATCAAGATGAACCTTGGACTATGGGACTATGGGAAGAGTAGTGTAAATAGAGCACATGATGACAACTAACATGCACTGCTTGTTCTAAACTAATGGATATGAAGGGAAAAGGCAGAGGTTTGGAGGCTCCTGGAGGACGTTACAAGGAGTCATAAAATATTGTAAGAAATGTTTTCGTTGATGTGTATGGATTATTTTTGGAAAATAAGGATATTATTTAGTCAAATGTCAGGGGACACTATGGTTAAGGCAATCTTATGCCGCGTACACACGACCGATTTTTCCTTTGGAATAAACTCAGACGGGTTTTTCTGACGGAATTGCGCTCAAGCTGTCTTGCATACACACGGACACACCAAATTCCCACTGTCAAAAACGCGGTGACGTACAACACTATGACGAGCCTAGAAAAATGAAGTTCAATGTTTCCAAGCATACGTCAAATTGTTTCCCGAGCATGCATGTTTTTTTCTCAGTCGGAATTCCATACAGACGAACAGAATTTCCGATAGAATTTTTTTCCGTCGGGAAAAAAAGAGAACATGTTCTCTTTCTAAGTCTGTCAGAATTTCCAACGGAAAAAGTCAGATGGAGCACACACACGGTCGGAATATCCAATGAAAAAATTCCGTCTGACTTTTTCCATTGGAAATTCCGACCGTGTGTACACGGCATTACAGAATGTTACTGCGGTGCTCTTCAAACCAACAACAAAGAGATCTGATAGTTCTGCCTATGTATAGGCGTCTGCAAGAGTAACTGAGTCCATACATTACATGGCTAGTAAAACAGTTGACTGTGTCATGGGGTAAGCATTACCAGTACTTTGATAAAAGGTAGTTTGACCATGAGTCATTTATGATTACCGTATGTTTTGCATTTAAAAGTGTTACTAAACCCACAATAGTAAAATCAGTCTGTAAAAGCAGTAACGCATGCTTGTTCTACACACTGTGAAAAACCTAAGGGATTCATCCTCTGCATTGTGTAGAAAGGCTATTTGATCATGTCTCTCTGATCCCCCTCTTCTTTCCAAAAAATAACCTAATATACAGAGATATTTTTGTTGTGCTCAGCACAGGGCCAATAAGCACTGTCCAGACAGAGGATCAGGGGAGAATAAAAAACCTCATACAAGCTTTACTAGGAATTGATAAAAGTAACAAGACTGCTATATACTGCTGATGAGAAAAGGTATTTAGCTGTTTATATATACTAAAATAATTGCATTTAGATGTTCTGTGTACTGTGAGAGACCAGATACAGGGAATGCAGGTTCGGGGTTTAGTAACACTTTAAGTTTTCTAAGTCTTTTTTTATTATTATTAATTATTAATTTTATTATGCTCTGTGCAATTTTGTTTGTTTTTATTGAAGATGTTTTTTTTTTTTTTTTATTTCACAAGTAAATGCGGACCTGGATTCCTTGTTTAGGAATGTCCCAATTTTCCTTGATTATTTTCTCTATGGATCTGTATTCGTATTTTCTCTGGTGATAAAGATAATTACTGTTGAGTAAGACCCCTTTCACACTGGGGCGTTTTTCAGGCGCTTTGGCATTAAAAAACGCACCTGTAAAGCGCCTGAAAGAAGCCTCATCTGCAATCCCAATGTGAAAGCCTGAGTGCTTTCAGAGCCCTTTCACACTGCCAGCGCCCGAAAAACGCTGGTAAAGCTCCACTAAGACCCCTTTAACACTGGGGCGTTTTTCAGGCGCTTTGGAGTTTAAAAAAAAAAGCGCCTTAATGGGAAGGGGCGCTTTAGGAGCGGTGTATTCACTGCTCCTAAAGCGCTGCAAAGAAGCTGCTTGCAGCAGGACTTTTTTTGCCAGCGCAGCGCCTCAGTGTGAAAGCACTCTGGCTTTCACATTGGGATTGCAGATGAGTCTTCTTTCAGGCACTTTACAGGCTCTTTTTTTAATGCAAAAGCGCCTGAAAAACGCCCCAGTTTGATGGATCTTAGGTTCTGCACAAAAAAACACAGTCTCCTTACCACGTTTGAAGTTGTTGAGCTTCCGTCAAACTTAAAATTACACATCAGTTTTGTGTACGTTATATACGTTTCCTCACACATTTCTTATAAATTAATTTTCATGTCTTGAGCTATACTAGGCCCTTTTCACCAACAGTAACATTTTAGCCCTCTAAGGCTGCATTTACACCTCCGCATTGCATTTTTTCCCTGCTTTGTTTGCGCTTTTGTCATTTGACAGCATACAGCAGCCCATTCAATTCTACCCGTGCTCCCAGAATGAAAAGGTGTGAACGCAGCCCAAGTCTATTATGTTGGGTACTTAATTTGTTGGTTGGTTACTTCGTTTTTAAATGAAGGTATCATTTATAGTGGCAATTTACATGAAATGATTTTTTTTTTTACCCACTGTGATCCAGTTTGGAAGGTTTTGTCTCCCTCTAGTGGCCCTTCTGGCTTTACAGTCCCTTCTTTTTCCATTCCTTTAAAGCTTTATATGGATACAGTAAAACCTTGGATTGCGAGCATAATTCGTTTCAGGAGTATACTTGTAATCCAAAGCACTTGTATATCAAAGCAAATTTTCCCTTAAGAAATAATGGAAACTCAAATGATTCGTTCCACAATCATTTATTCATAAATCCTTCAGTTTATAGTCCATATAAAAGATTATAGAAATGTGATAGGTTGTGTAATCATAACATGTCCATCCACAAATGGAAGCCTCCACAATGGGATTAGAAGCAAAATCTAGCAGGAGCTTCAGAGTATAAAATATAAGAGAGGTGCCTCTAAGTGTAGCAATATGGTTACATTTTAACCACTTCCTTACTGGGCACATATACCCCTTCCTGACCAGGTGAAATTTCAGCTTGTGGCACTGCGTCACTTTAACTGACAATTGCGCGGTCGTGCGACGTGGCTCCCAAACAAAATTGACGTCCTTTTTTCCCCACAAATAGAGCTTTCTTTTGGTGGTATTTGATCGCCTCTGCGGTTTTTATTTTTTGCGTTATAAACAAAAATAGAGCGACAATTTTGAAAAAAAAACAATATTTTTTACTTGTTGCTTTAATAAATAGCCCAATTTTTTTTAAAAAAAACATTTTTTTTCTCAGTCTAGGCGATACGTATTCTTCTACATATTTTTGGAAAAAAAAAAAAAAAAAGTTATTGCACTTACAAAATAGAGGACAGAATTATTATTATTTTTTATTAAATTTTTTTACTACTAATGGCGGCGATCAGCATTTTTTTCGTGACTGCGACATTATGGCGGAGACATCGGACACTTTTGACACATTTTTGGCGCCATTCACATTTATACAGCGATCAGTGCTATAAATATGCACTAATTACTGTATAAATGTGACTGGCATTGAAGGGGTTAACACTAGGGGGTGAGGAAGGGGTTAAATGTGTACCCTGAATTGTGTTTTAACTGTGTGTGAAGGGGGGTGACTGGGGGAGGTGACCGATCTATGTCCCTATGTACAAGGGACACAGATCGGTCTCCTCTCTCCCCTGACAGGACATGGATCTCTGTGTTTACACACAGAGCTCCACGTCTTGTCCCTGTAGCCGCCGAACCCGAGTGCCTGGCGGACATCACGGCCGCCAGGCACTCGCATCGGCATCTTAGCGATGCGGCGAGCACACGCGCCGCCGCCGGACGCTGCTGACTGCGCGTGCAGGCCGTATAAACACGGCCAGTCAGAGAAGTAGAACCACCCTGCGGCCGTATAAAGTCGTACGGCCGTCGGGTAGTGGTTAATGAAGGTGCAACATTTATCAACTCACATGGTTGTGAATAAAAAGAGGCACATCTAAGTATGCGATCCACATAGACCGTCCTCATCACTGCCGTCTCTCACCGCTATCAGTCTGCAATCGTGACCGGGAAGACTACCCTGCAGTACAGCGATCTGAAAGCGAGGCTTAAACCGCTCGTGGACAACATTAGTGGCGTTGCGGAGGATGGTCTATGTGGACAGCTTTACCCCGGATACCTGCATACTTAGATGTGCCTGTTTTAATCATCAACCATGTGAGTTTCTAAATGTTGTACCTTCATTAAATGTAACCATATTGCTACACTTAGAGGCGCTGCTCTTCTAATTTATACTCAGTTGTGACATGACACTACTCTTATATCAAGACATCGCTTGTATATCAAGGCAAATTTTATTAAAAATGTTAGCTTGTCTTGCAAAATGCTCTCAAACCAAGCTACTCTCAAACCAAGGTTTTACTGTATAATTCCTTATTATTTTAATGTCATGTATATGTTTATATATAAACTAATATTACTATATTATATATATTTTAATACAGTAATATTATACATTTTGTGCCTCGTGCTACACCCGCATTTTTTTTTAACCTCCGTAAGCATACTGTCGATTATTTTATGTTGCTATTAACCCCATGTCAATTCTTAGTGGAAAGGGAGGGACTGTGTGGTATATATTATTTTTTTTCTTAACAACATATTGGTACTTAGGCCTCGTACACACGAGAGGATCTATCCGCTGGTATTTATCCGCGGATCAGTTCCAGCGGATAGATCCTGTGGTGTGTACGGGGCCTTAGTCTTTAATATAAGAATTTGTCGCTCTTAGCACCTTATAATTCTCCTTTATATGTCCCCAAACCAGCACTTTTTGCTGGTCATGTATTTGTAATGTAATTATATTCCCCAAATGTATGTGTTGCATTACTATACACCAGTCAATGTGGATTTGTGTGTGATATGGGAGCTAAATTAGATCCACATAGAAATTGTGACGCCCAGGCTTAACAAAGTAGAGGAGCCCCCCAAAACATGCAGCAAAACATAAGGCCAAAGCAACCCTGGAATCTGGAAGTTCTCTGAGCCATGAGAATAGGTTGTTTGATGTTTCACTATCCTGCAAGGATCCAGGATGGGCTTTCATCCCTACACAGCCTTTCTGCTGGGGGGGGGGGGCAGTCAGATCTTTTCCACAGGCTCCTGATAATCTGTTTCACTGCCATTAAATTATGGGAATATTTATTGTTTCTTGTTAAAGATTACCCCGTTCAATGCACTACAATGGAGTAAAAATTGCACATGCAACATTTCCTTGTCAATTTTGTTTATTGAATATTAAATAATAAAGACAGTTACAATTAGTAATAAATAGTTACAGCAAATGGTAATATTAGTTAAGTACCTGATAATAAATTGGATTGAATTATACATATCTGAAGATTAGATATTTTACATAAACAGGTAATCAACTCGAAAATGAAATGTTGAGTTAATATAAACAATTGAAAAATGTAATATGTAAATATGTGTTCATACACTTAGTTCCAGGCATATTCAATTAATATATAGTCACTATTGAAAGAAAGCTAATTGGAAATCAACTAATTCAATAAAAACATCAAAAATGTAAAATTATTGTAAGTAATAACTTAATATAGTATTTATGTATAATACAGTACCATTTAAATATTCTAATACAAAAAAAATAGGGAAATAGAAAAAAAGGACAGATTAATAGTAAAAGGGAAAGAATGAAGGTAAGAAAGAGAGAAAAGAGTCAAGGGTAAGAAAGTTCTCCGGAGCATCTATATTGTGAGAATATTATTAAGTTAGTACAGAAGACAAATGTTCATGTTTAGTACTTGTTTCCACTCATATCGTTGTATAATATTATAGTATTATAGTATATCAAGGTCTTAATAGGGCATCGTCGGGGATCATAGGAAGAAAATACGTCATTCAAGGATTCCATATTTTCTCAAAATTTTGTATAGTTTCGTTGGTTATGGCTTCTGATTTGGAAAGGATCATTGCTTGGTTTATTCTGTTTTTAGCTACAGAGATCATTAATGTATTGGTTTTCCAAGCTTTGGCAATGGTTTGCTTTGCGGCTGTGGTGATCTGGAGAAAGAGCCTAAATTGAGTGTAAGAAATATAAACTGGTTTTATATTTAAAAGCGCAATAGTCGTGTCTGGAATGATGGCTATCTTAAATATTTTAGATACCATGAGGAAAATTTAATTCCAGAACTTTTTTGCAATCGGACAATCCCAGAATGTATGTAAGTGCATTCCCAGACCACCACAGCCACGAAAACAGAATGGGGAGCATTGAGGAGCATATTTTGCAATTTTAACAGGAACCAAGGGCCAGATTCACGTAGGTGAGCGGCGGTGTAGCGTATCGTAGATACGTTACACCGCCGCAAGTTTTCATCGCAAGTGCCTGATTCACAAAGCACTTGCGATGAAAACTACGCTGGCAGCCTCCGGCGCAAGGTGGGCCAATTCAAATGGGCGTGTGCCATTTAAATTAGGTGCACTCCCGCGCCGGACCTACTGCGCATGCTCCGTTTCGCAATTCCCGTCGCGCTTTGCGCGCCGTGGCGTAATTTTTTCGAACGGCGACGCGCGTAGCGTACTTCCGTATTCCCGGACGTGTTACGCAAACGACGTTAAATTTTAAATTTCGACGCGGGAACGACGGCCATACTTTAGACAGCAATACGATTGCTGACTAAAGTTAGGGCACCCAAAACAACGACTAACTTTGCGACGGGAAACTAGACTAGCGGCGACGTAGAGAACGCGACAATCCGTTGTAGATCGCCGTAACTCCTAATTTGCATATCCGACGCTGATTTACGACGCAAACTCCCCCCAGCGGCGGCCGCGGTACTGCATCCTAAGATCCGACAGTGTAAAACAATTACACCTGTCGGATCTTATGGATATCTATGCGTAACTGATTCTATGAATCAGTCGCATAGATAGAAACAGAGATACGACGGCGTATCGGGAGATACGCCGTCGTATCCCTTTTGTGAATCTGGCCCCAAGTACCAGTGCATGATTATTTTATAGTTTGTTTCCAAAGCAATTCTATTTTGAGAAGACATTTTTGTATTGGTCCAGACTTTATTCCAGTCGGAAATGTTGATTTTAGTTCCAAGTTCTTTTCCCCATTTTTCCACATATGAAGGTAGCTTTGAGTCAGAAGTAGTGATCAGATGATTATATAACATTGAAATAAGACCTTTGGTATGAGGGTCTTTTTTACATATACGTTCGAATTGTGACATATTACTTAATTGATTAGTATCATGTAAATAAGGTTCAAAAAATGTTTTGATTTGTAAGTAGCGAAAGAGTTCAGAAGCCGGGAGTTTGTGATGTTCACATATTTCAGGGAATGTTTTGAATGAGGTTAATGTTAAAAAAACAGCTAATTGTGTTAAGTCAGCAGTCTATTTTTTGAAAGTATTAGGGTATATGTGGGCTGGGTAAAATTTGGGGTTTCTGATAAATGATATAAAAGGTGTATGTGGAGATTGCAAACCTTTGGTTATTTTAAATTTATCCCAAATGGTAATTGTATGTTTGGTTATTTTATTTTCAATTATTTTATGGTCAGAAGAGGTAGACCATATTAGATTAGGTAAGGATGCTGGGTTGCTATCAATTGCTACCCAAAGAGGGATTTCATGTTTTGTATGATATTTGGGGATATTCGCTATTTGTGTGGCATGGAAATAGGTGGTAAAATTGGGAATGCCTAACCCACCTTTCAATTTTGGGAGATATAGAGTGTGTGAGGGTAAGCAGGATTTTAGAGAGTTCCATATAAAGGCTTGTGCTTTGCGTTGAAGATTTCTTAAGAAGTATGAGGGTATTGGAATGGGTAAAACACGAAGAAGGTATAGTCATTTTTATGACATTTATTTTGCCTATCCATGATATTGGGAGAGTAGACCATTGTTTTAGATAATTAGTAATTTTTCGTAATAGTGGGGGATAGTTAGCAGAGAATATGTCGGTGAGATCAGGAGTAAGAGTCATGCCGCGTACACACCATCACTTTGAAAAAAAAACGACGTTTTTGAAACTTCAATTTTCAAAAACGACGTTGCCTACACACCATCGTTTTTTCACAATGCTCTAGCAAAGCGAGGTTACGTTCACCAACCTTTTCCATTGAAGCTCGCTTCATAACTAGCTTCTGGGCATGCGCAGGTTTAAAAACGTTGTTTTAAACGTCGTTTTTTGCTACACACTGTGATTTTTTGTGAAACAAAAAACAACGTTTTGAAAAATGACACAAAAAATTAAGAAATGCTTCAATTTTTTTTGTCGTTTTTCACAAGACATAAAACAACGTTTTCCCCCACACACGGTCATTTAAATAGACGTTTTTAAAAACGTCGGTTTTTTTCATCACATAAAGTGATGGTGTGTACGCGGCATAATACCTAGTTAAGTGAGGTGTGTAGATGACCAAGTAAAAGAGAGGGATGTTTTCATTTGCTGTAATGTATCTGGAGATAAAGAAATATTTAGAGCTGTAGATTTTTGTGAATTTATTTTTAAACCTGATATTCAGGCAAATTGGTCTAATTTGTTGATAAGATTAGGGGCAGTAATATGTAGGGAAGTCATAAAAATTAGGATGTCATCAGCAAATAAGCAAAGCTTATGTTGATGACCTGCTAATTCTATACCTTTGATTGAGGGATCTGACCGAAAATGGATTGGGCAAGGGGTTCAATTAATAGGGCAAATAGGAGTGGGGAGAGAGGACATCCCTGGCGTGTACCTCTATTGATATCAAACATGTCAGATTTGTATCCTGCGTATTTAGCATAAGCTTTGGGTTTATTATATAATGATGAAACCCAGCTTAGAAAGTGGGGGCCAAAACCCAATTTTTTGTAGAGCAAAATGTAAATATGACCATGAAACCGTGTCAAAAGCTTTTTTGATGTCTAGTGATACAAGGCATGTAGGTATTCATCTAGTTTTAGCTGCTTGGATCAATAGAGCTGTTCTATGGACATTATCTAAAGCTTGGCGCAAAGGGATAAAACCTACTTGATCTTTGTTGATTAGGGACCCAATTATATTATTCAGCCGAAATGCCATAACCTTTGCTAGTTTTTTATGTCTAAATTTAATAAAGATATTGGCCTATAATTTGCATAGGCTGAGTCATCTGACTGATGTTTAGGGATCATTGTTTTTATTGCTTTGAGGCCCCGTACACACAACCGAACATGTCCGCTGAAACTGGTCCGCTGACCAGTTTCAGCGGACATGTTCGGTCGTCTGTACGTCCGACCAGACAATTTTCCGGCGGATCGGACAGGTTTCCAGCGGACAAATGTTTCTTAGCATGCTAAGAAACATGTCCGCTGGAAGCCTGTCCATCGGACATGTTCGGTCGTCTGTACAGACTCACCGGACAGGTCCGATCGGCCGCCATCCCTCGCATGCGTCAAAGTGATTCGACCCATGCGTGGAAGCAATGAACTTCCAGGGCCACGTCACCGCGTATTATGTACGCGCGGATTTCTGTTTGATGGTGTGTACAACCATCAGACAGAAATCTCCGGGCGGACATGTCCGCTGAAAACGGTCCGTGTGTACGAGGCCTAAGGGTTTCTGATCTAAAAGATTGGATAATTCAATCATGAAGTTGAGGGAGTTCTTAGTATAATGTAGAGATTGTAGAGATTATTCAGTCCATGGAGTCTGGAAGATTCAATTCTGGGGAGTTGAAGTGACCTCTTTTGGATGTAACTTTTCTGCTTCTGTCAGTTTCAGGTTTTGATGAATTTTGTGGAGAGCTAGATAGCGTACACCGGTGAGGACTTGTAGATGATTTGTTGTAAAGCTGAAGTTTTTGCAGTGTGGTCTGAAGTTCTTCAGTGGATCTACTTGTGTATTTGGTTCTTGGTGGGTGAATTGAACAGCGAATGGGAATCCCCATTGATAAGGCATGTGGTGGTGTTGGAGATTTTGAAGTAGAGGGTTCATCTCATGCCGTTTGGCTATTGTTATTGGCGATAAATCTGCGAATATTTGATAAGAATGTCCTTTAAAAGTTAGGGTTTCTTTAATCCTGGCTGCGGCCATAAGCTGCGTACACACGGTCGTTCCATCGGTTCACCGTTGAAGTGGCCTGATGGTCTGATGTGCGTACACACCATTGTTCCAAAAAACGATCGGGTCAGAACGCGGTGACGTCAAACACACGACGTGCTGAATAAAACGAAGTTCAATGCTTCCAAGCATGCGTCGACTTGATTATGAGCATGCGCTGGTTTTGAACCAATGCTTTCTGTACTAACCATCGGTTTGGACCGATCGGGCAGCGGTCCATCGGTTCGATTTTAAAGCATGTTTTAAAATTTTGGACCGAAGGACAACAGACCGATGGGCTATACACACGGCCAGTTTGGACTGATGAAACTGAACCTCGGTCCATTCTCATCAGTTTTGTCCGACCGTGTGTATGCGGCCTTAGTACGGAAGAAATGGAATTTAATAATTATGTAATGTGGAGGTCCTTCTGTTTTGCGTAGTGCTAATGCCCTGTGAATTCTATCGAATACCAGTCTCTCAATAGGGATGGAAGGGCACAATTCCTGAAAGAGCGCTGTCATGAACGATTAAAGATCTGTGATTGATTCAGGTATACCTCTTATGCGGAGGTTTGACCGTCATGCTCTGTTTTCGAAGTCTTCCAAACGCGTTTGCAAAGTCAATTTTTCATCTCTGAGTAGCTCAAATTTGTTGTCATGGGAAACTACATTGGTTTCAATGTCATCCATTCTGCATTCTGCAAGTCTGTAGTACGTTGGTCTAAGTCACGAATCTCTTTAGTCAATTTCTCTGTTATTTGGTCAGAGGTCTGTTGCAGAGCTTTGTAAAGCATCTTCTCTATTTGTTTAAAAATATTTGGATGTAATGTCTCAGTTTGTTGTGCTAAAGAACCAACACTTTTTTCATATTCTGTGTAATTTGAGTCCTGTGAAGAGCTCAGCTGTTTTCTGTCAGCGCAAGCTTTAGTTGTGTGAGGTGAATTAGACAGAGCCATTACAACAGATCCTCTGAGGGGTTTTTCCTTGTATGTTTTTGTCTTGGCTTTCCTGTGGGTTACTCCAAAAACCATACTATTATGTTCCCAGGGCGTTAGGGAAGATTATGGAGTAGTTTTGATGAATTACCCTGTCATTCAGGTGTCCGTGGAAGCCGTGAAGACCTGAGAAGAATGGAGCCTCAGCAGGACATGGCTGACCCCATCAGCTCTGCCCCTCCCCTCCACATGCAACATTTTCATCAGAACATGCACCACAACTCACGTATTGAGTGCAAGTGCACTAAGATAGTGTGTTGGGGTGCCATTCAAAATTCAGGCTTTGGAAACATGGGGGGGTTATTTACGAAAGGCAAATCCACTTTGCACTACAAGTGCAAAGTGCACTTGAAATTGCACTTGGAAGTGCAGTCGTTGTAAATCTGAGGGGTAGATCTGAAATGAGGGGAAGCTCTGCTGATTTTATCCTTGAATCATGTGCAAGCTAAAATTCTGCTTTTTATTTTCCTTGCATGTCCCCCTCTGATCTACAGTGACTGCACCTCCAAGTGCACGTTGCACTTGTAGTGCAAAGTGGATTTGCCTTTAGTAAATAAACCCCATTGCATTGTGAACATGTCCCTTTGGTATGCAAAGTGTTTTTTTTTTTTTTGGATAGACTAGAACAATGGCTAAAATCCTTGATAAATTATTTTCCCATTTGTGTAAAAAAATGGTGGTTAAAGACAGAATGGTAATATATTAAATCTTTGCTTTAGGGTTTAGATATAATTTAGATAAACTTTAATGTTGTTTTTAAGCCATTCTTGTGAAGTTTTATCCTCAAGCATGGAGGCTCAGGTTTTTTGCTGGCTGCGCCAAGTTTTCTTCCAGAATTTCCCTGAATTTTTGCTGAATTCATATTACCCTCACAAGCCTTTCAGGGCCTTCTATACAGAAACATCTCCACAGTAGGATGCTGCCTCCACCATGCTTCACAATAAGGATTCTCGGTTAAAGGGGTTGTAAAGGTAAATGTTTTTCCACCTTAATGCATCCTATCGCCCCGGGGGGCGGGGCCGAGTGATACAGTCAGTGGCTATGCCCGCCGCTGTATCACGGGAGCGCGCTCGCAAAAGCTTTCCACCATGCAAGCTCGCTCGCATGAAGGTGGAAAGCTTTTGCGAGGAGGAGCCGAGACAGCCGCCCAGAAGACCGGATTCGGGGACACTCTGTGCAAAACGAGCTGCACAGTGGAGGTAAGTATAACATGTTTGTTATTTAAAAAAATATATGTTTTTGCCTTTAGTGTTGCTTTAATGATGAAGTACAGTGTTTGGCTTTTACCAAGCGTATAATTTTCCTAAAAGCAAAAAAAGCGAAATTTTGGTTTCATCCCACCATAAACCTTCTTCAAATTGAATTCCCACCTGCCTTGTGGCACACTCTAGGTGAGATGTCATATGAGTTTTAATTAACAGTGGCTTTCCTTTAGCCTCTCCCCTGCGGCTGATGAACCATTTGGGCCCCAGTTATGTGCAGAGTCTTTCCAATGTCAGCTACTGGGGCTTCTAACTTCTTCAGACTTGACACAGATCCCCTACTAGCCCCTTTTTGTGCAGACACTCACTTTTGGAGGGTGACCCTTTCCATTCTCCTTCCATTTCCTAATGATTGTGTTAACTGTACTCCTAAAGGGATATATTCTTTGACTTGACATTTTCTTGAATAGATCTTCTAGCTTTTGTTTTCCAATCTCATTTTGTTTGTGTAAGTGCTTGGAGTGTTTTGTCTTTATGGTTTGGGCTATGCCACAATACACATACAGGTGTATTTAGAATACAATCACTTGATGCCCCTTGATTACACACAGGCGATCTGCATATAATTGATTATTTGACTTTAGAAAAGAATTGACTGGTGATGCACCAGGGGGTGTATATTTGAACAATCAGCATGTTTCTTCTATTTTCTCTATAATTCAGTTACCAGAGATCTGTTATCCCTTTGAAAATAAAGAGTATATTTCTTTTGACTGCTGTAAATCCACTGTGACTCAAAGCTCAATAACAATAAAACATGAATGTTTCCATGTAGGTGAACACTTAATAAAGACACTTTAAATCATGGAAAGCATTTTAGATCCCAATTGTTTTATGTGTATAGGCTCCAGAGAAAATAAATCCGGCGGTGGACACCCTTTCGAATTTCTTTTAAATATTAGATTTAGGGCTGTTACTGATCAAAATTTCGACTAATTTTGATTAATTATAACACACATACAGATCCAACTACTTTTAGCTGATCTCCTTGCAGGCAGATTCCCAGTGCAGCTACCAACAACTGGAAAATGGATAGCAGAATACAAAAAACACACAAAGGCAGCGCTCGATGGGAATGGCATTAAAACTTTTATAGTCTTCAAGTAGGTAACCAAATAAATATTGCACTGGAGATAAAATCGATGTAGCTACATAAACTGTAAAAATGGTGCGAGTAATACCAAACGGTAGCAAAAGCAGTCATAAAAACATGTAGCTAAGTATGATACTGGTATAAAAATGTATATAACGATACGACTGCTGAATCCAGATGAGGAGAGGTTAACATCAGTCCGTTGGCATGTAGATGTCCCATGAAGGGAACTATCACAACTCCCAGTGGATGGTTGTAGAATCCCAGGTTGATAGAGGGAAGTGTAACAGCCCTTGCGTGTGGCAGATAGTAAGGTCCCGCCGGCATGCAGATATGAAAGCACAGCAAAGGAGCCCTTCAGATGGACACGGCAAGCCCCGCCAGTGTCCGTGACGTTACTGGATCTCCGATGGAACTCCCTGAAGCCGGCGGAGAGGTGAGTACCAATCAAAAGAATTTTAATCGATCAAAAAGATTTTGATCGATCAAAAAAATTAAAGATTAATCGATTAATTAAAAGTTAATTTGCAGAGCCCTAATTAGATTTTATTAAATATTTTGAAACGGTTACACTCAGAAAGCACATAGCCTGGGACAAGATCCCGTATATCATTGCATTAATAAAACATAAATATGGCAATCCTCCAAAACAGTTCTTACAAGCTAGAAATAAAATCAATATTATAATGCTTTACCACCTGTTCATCAAAAACATCTATAATCTGCTAACCAGCATTTTCGTGGACAAGAAAACCACCCAAGAAAGTGAAAAAGACAAATAAAAAATCTAGAAGAAAAAAAAAAAACACGTCAAAAGTATTGGGACACCTGTCTTTACACGCAGTCTTTACACGCACATGAACTTCAATGACATCCTGGTCTTAGTCGGTAGGGTTCAATATTGGGTTAGCCCCCCCGTTGCAGCTATAACAGCTTCAACTCTTCTGGAAAGGCTGTCCACAAGGTTTAGGAGAGTGTCTATGGGAATGTTTGACCATTCTTTCAGAAGCACATTTTTTAGGTCAGGCACTGATGTTGGAGAGAAGGCCTGGCTCGTAGTTCACACTCTTAGGCCCCTTTCACACGGGACAGTGGAGGAGCGGTGGCGGTATAGCGGCGCTATACCGTCGGAATTGTCGCGGGATTCGGCCGCTAGCAGTGCGGTATTAACCCCCGCTAGCGGCTGAAAAAGGGTTAATACCACCCGCGGGCGCATTGCAGGTGGTATTAAAGCGGTTTCCCATTGTTTTAAATGGGAAGGAGCGGTGAAGGAGCGGTATACACACCGCTCCTCTCACCGTTTCAAAGATGCTGCTTGCAGGAGAGTTTTTCAGGCGGTATTTAGGTGCTATTTTTAGCACTATACCGCCTGAAAAACTCCTCAGCGTGAAAAGGGCCTAAAGCATCCCAAAGGTGTATTTTCGGGTTGAGGCCAGGACTGTGTAGGTCAGTCAAGTTCCTCCACCCCAAACTCTCTCATCCATGTCTTTTTGGACCTTGCTTTGTACACTGATCCAAATCATTTGTTGGAGGGGGGATTATGGTGTGGGGTTGTCTTTCAGGGGTTGGGCTTGGGCTTGGCCCCTTAGTTCCAGTAAAGGGAACTCTTCAGGCTGGACTCCCACCACAGCACGCTCCGGCTCGCAGGAGTCTGGTGCGTCTCCATTTACAGTTTCAGGTCCGATTTCAGCCCGAATTTTTGGATGAAGCCGGACCTGAAACAGACCAAAAGATGCACAGGGCTCCTGTGCAATTCGCACTGGAGCCGCTGCGGAGTTGTGTGAACTGGCTCCATAAAGAGCTGGTCACAATCTCCTGCCATGTGGACTGGATGCAGGGAAACCTGCATCCAATTTGCATAGGTGTGAACTCAGCCTAAGGTGTCAGCATACCAAGACATTTTGGACAATTTCATGCTCCCAACTTTGGAGCATCTCCAACTTTGGAGATGGCCCCTTCCTGTTCCAACATGACTGCGCACCAGTACACAAAGCAAGGTCCATAAAGACACGGATGAGCGAGTTTGGGGTGGAGGAACTAGACTGGCCTGCACAGAGTCCTGACCTCAACCCGATAGAACACCTTTGGAATGAATTAGAGCTGAGACTGCAAGCCAGGCCTTCTTGTCCACATCAGTGCCTGACCTCACAAATGCGCTTTGCACCCTACGGACTAAGACTGGGATGCCAATAAAGTTTATGGATGTGTAAAGGAAGGCGTCACAATACTTTTGGAAATATAGGGGGTTATTTACGAAAGGAAAATCCACTTTGCACTACAAGTGTAAAGTGCACATGGAAGTGCAGTCGCTCTAGATCCATGGGGGACATGCAAGGAAAATAAAAAACAGCATTTTAGCTTGCACATGATTGGATAATAAAATCAGCAGAGCTTCCCCTCATTTAAGATCTACCCCTCCGATATACAGCGACTGCACTTCCAAGTGCAATTTCAGTGCATTTTCAAGTGCACTTTGCACTTATAGTGCAAAATGGATTTGCCTTTAGTAAACAACCCCCATTGTGTATCTGTGAATTCAAAAAAAATTGTCACAATGGGGGTTATTTGCAAAAGGCAAACTCACTTTGCACTACAAGTGCAAACTACAAGTGCAAAGTGCACTTGAAATTGCACTGATAGTGCACTTGGCAGTGCAGTGGCTGTAAATCTGAGGGGTAGATCTGAAATGAGCGGAAACTCTGCTGATTTTATCATCCAATCATGTACAAGCTAAAAATCATTTTTTTCTATTCCTTGCATGTCACCCTCGGATCTACCGTGACTGCCCTTCCAAGTGCACTTTCAGTGCAATTTCAAGTCCACTTTACACTAGTAGTTTGCACTTGTACAGTGGCGTCTCCAGCTTTCATATTTAGGGGGGGCACATGGGGGAACAGAGTCAAAAGTAGGGGGGCCAACTATAAAATGCAATTATATATATATCCTGGGGCCCTTTTACTACGATCCCACAACGGACCCTTTCGCATGTTCTGCAGTGATCTCACTTCCTACTATACTGGGGCCACCCAGGGTGGCAGAAAACAAGAGATATATGTCACCAGCGCACCAAAAAAATATAAGGGTCCAAAGCAGTGGGAGAACTATCAGAGTTGCAAAGGTTGTCTTGCCACCGGGCCCTGGTGTTCTGCCACTGTGGGGTTCCCCAGCTGTCCTGTCCCTGCTATTGACAGCGCTGGTCTGGCATCTGTCTCCTTGGCAGCGGCGGCAGTCTATTAGGACCTAGTGCTGGTGACATTATGGGTGCATGCAGGGGAAGGCTGGCACTATTGGTTATAGAGAGCTGAGCCCCCAGCTGGTCACCTAGCAGCAGTAATGCTGTATAACCTTCTCTGTTGACATGCTGATCGGGATGTGATCCAGGTGATGCTCCCAGTCAGATCTAATAAACACAGTATTAATTAGCTTTAAGAGTACAACCACATTATATATATATATATATATATATATATAATCAACCATATGATCAGCAGCCATGTGGGCTCTATGCCTGTAAAGTGTGGGCTTTGATCAATAAAATCTCTGATATTTAACACTAGGATTTGACTAGGAGCATCACCTGGATTGCATCACGATCAGCATGTCAGAGAAGGCTCCACTGCTGCTAAGCAACCTGCAGGGAGCTCAACTGTCTACAACCAATAGAGATGGGCTCGGGTGTGTTTGAAATCCCACATGCCCGATCCCGCCAGGAGGCCGACACTCCACAGTGCTAATCACAGCCAGTGAGACATTTCCTGATCTGTGCAGCAACGGACCGGGAAATGTCTCACTGCCTGTGATTAGCGCTGTGCAGTGTGGGCTTCCTGGCAGGCTCTGGCATGTGGAATTTTGAACATACCCAGCCCATCTCTAACAACAAATTGTGCTGGCCCTCCTGTACATCAGCCTCATAAAGTAACCATCACTGGGTTCCTGTGTGCTGCCACCACTGCCATGAAGACAGAGACCAGCGCTGAGAATAGCCGAGACAGGACAGCAACTCTGGTTGTTCCAGCCCTGGTCCACACTGAGAGGATTCCCCCATCCACCTATAATGTGTAGATGGGGGAATTGGATCATTTCTTTTTTTTTTTTTCATTCAACCTAATAGTTGAATGAAAAAAAGTGATCAATGTATGTGCTGCCTAAGAGCTAAGACCAGCCATAGACAGTTTAGATCTCAGCTGGTTCAGCAGGAACTGGCTGAGATTTGAACCATTAATGAGCAGATTCTCTTATGATTATCACTAGTGGTTTCTGTATAGCCACTGGTGATAATCACTGTTTGTCGGGAGAATACAATTGCTGGGCAGGAGGGATATTCCCCTGTCAGCACTGTCTGTGTTGATGGGGGAATCATGCAAGTTTCTTTCCTGCAATCTGTGGATGCCAAATCTTTTGTAAATCTGTCTCAAATTATATGAGCATATAAACAATCTACTATATCTCTTCTCTTGGAAACATAGAAGGCAGATGGCAGGAAGCACAAGTGGTCTATTGAGTCTGCTCTGTTTCTGTGTGTGCTTGTGTTTTTTTTTTTTTTTCCCAATTTACATTTTTGCCTCTGAATCTTGTCCTCTATTCATTGGATGATTGATAACAGTGCAGCCATTGGCTCCCGCTGTTGTCAATCACATCAAATGACGCAGCCGCTGGGGGCAGGGCTGAGTCATACAATTGGCGTCTATGGGCGTGGAGGAGCCGCTAGACCCACTGTGGAACCTCAGAAGACGAGAATCGGGGCCACTCTGTGCAAAACAAACTGCACAGTGGAGGCAAGTATGATATATATACAGGGCTCAAAATTTCAAGTCCTGAGCCACTAGCCAGGCCTCAAGAGTTACTCGCCACCAGTTGCCCCACCTAATTCATACACTGCCCTGCACCTAATTGCACCCGTAAACATGCCCTCGTAGATTATCTCATGGAATGACAATGTTTTATGCAGAATCAAGTTACAAAATTAAATATTACCAACAACAACTTTAACAAAATGGGACAGGGCACTGGGGGCAGACCAGAGGGACAGGGCACTGGGGGCAGACCAGAGGGACAGGGCACTGGGGGCAGACCAGAGGGGACAGGGCACTAGAACTGGGTCTCTTCCCCATTCTTTTGCTGTCTCCTCTGCAACTCCCATCCATCCTCTCTCTCTCTCTCTCTCTCTCTCTCTCTCTCTCTCTCTCCCATTCATCTCATCATCAGGAGCCTGTGTGTGCGGCTCCACGCTTGCATGTCCCCACTTCCCCCTTTTATTCAGGCTGGCAGAGAGGAGAGGAGCTGCAGCACAGCGGGAGGGAGTACAATCCAGTGCTGAGATCCACACAACTGCACAGCCATTGACACCATAGCACAGCGCACACTGACAGCGCACAGCACACATTGAGACCAGTCTGTTCACAGTGCTCAAGCTAAACTTACATAGAGCACAAGGAGAAGAAAACTGCACAAACTAGAAGGCTGCCGCTCTCATGTCAGGGCAACTTTCAGTGAGCGCTGCACCGGAGTGGTAATTTTTGCAATCCTACACCTCACTCATTACTTTCTGCTCTCCAGCTATATTGGTCGGGGGAGGGGGAGGGGGGCAGGCTCAGAGAGGTCATACTGTTAGGTCCCATGGCTTAATGAGAATTGTAAGGAGAGCACCTGTGTACTGCTCTGCCTGTGCGCGGCTCACCAGACTACTTTTCCCGAGCATGCACCTTTCCTCTTCGGCCACCAATCTCATCTGGACTCTAAGTGTAGGCACAGATTGGAGGAAGATTGGTCATGCAGCCCTGTCATCACTTGCCCCCAGCTTAAATCCACTCGCCAAATGCTAGTAGGCGAGTGGAAACTTTGAGGGCTGATATATATATATATTAATAATCTGCAAATCTTTAGTACCCCTTTAAGCTGGCCATACATGGATCAATATTTATCAGGCTGAATTTCGATCCATGTATGGGCACCCTGGTTGTATACAAGTTGATCTATTGATCAATTTGTGTACAACTGGCTTGTCTGTTTTTATTTCTGAATGATTAGCGCCACTAGTTATATCTGGCAACACTAATCATTGTGTTCTGCTGGTAGGGCAAGCTCCCAGAGCAGAACACAATAGCACTGTGGGAGGGAATCCCCCATTAATATTGACTGTGTTGATGAGGGAATCAAGCAATTTTCTTTCCTTCCACTCATGGTTTCTAAAGTCACGAAAATTCTTGTACGGCAGAATAAAAAATCGGAAGTGATGTCATGTGTTGTAATGCATTTGTATTGCATTTTCAAACGACAGCTGTACTGATTAAACGAAAATCGTACGATCTGGCATCGTACGAAAAAAAATTCCGTGCATGTCCGATAGAATAAAATCGGATGAACTGTCCTGATCGGCTCTCCGAAGCTCTGTACTAACGATACGATCGTTTCGAAAGCAACATTTTTCGTACGATTTTTGGATCGGGGCATTAGTAAATCAACCCCACAATGTTCAGCAATGTTTTTTTCAATTACAACCACTTTCAAGCAAATTTCATATTAAATACCAGGATGAACTGCATTTATCACTGTGAGGAGGATTATCTATTGACACAGTGTGAATCAGTATGTGCATCTTTGTCTATTCATTGTCCCTGTTAAGCTGCCCAAAACATTGGAGATTGTGCCCCCAGGCACGCCTTGGAAGAGGGCAGGCTGATCAGATCTATAGTCTATTGGATAAAAATATTGGCAGCAGCCCACACACATGCCCACTGGTAGCACATAGGGGAATGATTTGCTAAAAGTAAAACAGTGAAATTAGCTTAAAATAGCACGTACTGCATATTGGGATGATGGGACGATTGGATTATTGGCTGCAATACTGAGAACTCTCACTAGATGTCAGTGTACTTAATACACATATATATGGTAATGACTGTTGTTTCTCAAAATATGTTATTCTTTCCTGCAGTGCTTGATACAATGTTGCAAGAAGCAGTTGCTAATGTTTAACTGTTCACTTGCAGATATATATTCAGCTGTACAACAGGATCATAGTAAATTATACAGAATTAATGGAATTAATGGAAAAAATACATTACAAAAATACATTTGACCTGTTTTTGATGGGAATATGGGTAGAATTATAATTTCATTACCATATATATTTGTATAAAGTACACTGACATCTAGTGAGAGTTCTCGGTACTGCAGCCAATAATCCAATCATCCCATCATACCAATATGCAGTTTAGTACGTTCCTTAAAATAGGCACTACCCCTATGCATTATTGACTAATCCCAGTAAAAACAGGATTATTTCAACTTTAGTAAAGTTCCAAGGTACTAAACAAGCATAGTATAATTTTCGCACTTTGAATGGCTGTAGAGAAGACTGAAGACAGGTAGAATTCTTTCATCCCTGTGTATCACCTGAGGCTAGTCACTTCACTGGGCATATGTAAGGATTTTTTTTGGAAAACCGATCGCAAGTAGTGAACCTGGGACCATTCACTTCTGAAAAACACACGGTGTCATGCGGAGTCCCTCAAGGATCACCTCTGTCGCCGGTGCTGTTTAATATCTATCTTCGCCCTCTTTTTTAAATTATCAGCAGCCAAAAGCTGCTCTACCATTCCTATGCGGATGACACACAATTGTATTTTCGTATCTGCAACAAAAAGGATCACCATCTCAATCTAGAGAAATGTCTCTCTTTGATAGAGAACTGGATGACAAAGAGTTATCTTAAACTCAACGCCTCAAAAACAGAACTTCTCCTGTTTCACGCCAATCGAAAGAATCAACTGGCAACAACCTGGACACCTCCGCCCATTCTAGGAAAAATCATCACCCCTAGCACCAAAGTCAAAAGTCTCGGGGTCTTCTTTGACACCCACATGACAATGGATGCACAAATAGGGTCAGTAGTCAGCGGATCATACCATCTGCTACGCTTATTACGCAGACTAATCCCATTTATTCCTAAAGAAGACATAGCAGTCGTGGTGGGAACAATTGTTAACTCCAGGCTGGACTATGCAAATGCCCTCTATCTCGGACTCCCAAAGTACCAAATCACGCGCCTGCAGGTCGTTCAGAACACGGCCGCGCGTCTGGTGACTGGAAAAAAACCATGGGAATCAATCTCCCCTTCACTGAGAAGCCTTCACTGGCTACCAGTGAAAGACAGAATCACTTTCAAAGCACTCTGTCTAACGCATAAATGTATTTGGGGAAATGCCCCCCAATACCTATGCGACAAAATAAAAGCCTACAACCCCAATCGCGCTCTGCGATCCTCCAACCAAAATTTACTCCAAATCCCCAAAACCAGATACAAGTCCAAAGGAGAAAGAAGATTTGCTGTCCAAGGCCCTCGACTTTGGAACACTTTGCCAACCTCCATTCGGTTGGAGGAGAACCACTTGGCCTTTAGGAGAAAGATCAAAACCCATCTCTTTTGAGGTCAAGAGAGAAGTGCTCAAACAAGCGCCCAGAGGCGATTCAGTTCGCATGTGTAGCACTATATACATTTTTCACTCACTCACTCACTCACAACCACTTTAAAGTAAAATCATCATCAAATCAAACAATAAAAACATCCTAAAATTCTATTTGGTGATAACTGCAACTGCGGAAGCTCAACTTTTACACATGCAGGTGTTTAAGCCGCTGCACAATAGCATCGATATATACAGCGTACAGCCTCTCACTTCAACGGCTAACTGTATGCACTATCTGTGGCTCCCTATACTGCAAAAAATGCCAAGATTTAAAACAGGAGCATATTTTAAGCCTCAACAGTCCATATGCATGAAACCTAAAGATATGATGACCATGATCATCTACATTATCATTTTAATTCTATGGAGGTGCTTAGATAGAAGGATCATAATATTTCCAACAGAGATAAAAAAAAAATATTACTGAACAATAACAGAGATGTTTTCCCATGTTAGAATACGTGCTAAAAAAATCCAAATGGACCAAAGGACGCACAGAACTCCTGTGCAATTCGCACCGGAGCCGATGCGGAGATGTGTGAACCGGCTCCTAGAGGACCGGTCACAATCTCCTGCTATACGAATTGGATGCTGGAAAAATCTGCATCCAGTTTGCAATAATGTGAACCCAGCCTAAAATTAAATCCAATCATTAAAGTCTTAAATAAGTATATTCTGTAAAAGTGTACAAATAGTCATAACTAACATTTGTACACCTTGAAGTGTAAGTCTATCTATTCAGAAAAAAAAAATGAACTAACACCCTACATGCTCCTCAATGTCCCTGGTCCCTGCTGCACTTAACTCCGTGGATGATATTTTTTCACTGTCTATGTAGCAGTCCAGAGCTTTGAAAACCACGCTGTTCTTTTCTTTTTTCTGATTGGTCGGCGCCAGCATGAGACCACGCTGACATCAGATTTAATTATGAAAGAAATAAAAAAAGGTTACAAGTATTTTATTTTTAAAAAAAAATGCCAATTACTTTTGATACACAAAGCATTAGAATTCAGTTTGAATTTATGTGTACGTATGTTTACACATACAGGTTATCTGCAAAGAAGGCTCATTGTAGACCTTCTGTACTTCTACTTACATGAAAAGAGAAAATGCAAATGTTCAAAGGTAGCATCAACCTTTGTTTGTCTCAAAAGACTTGAGACTGTTCTGTGTCCGCCTAAAAAATAAATTAAAAAAAAAGCCAGTAGCTACAAATACTGCAGCTACTGACTTTTAATATATGGACACTTGTCAGGACTGCATTTAGGGTGCATTTAGCCTAGGTTCCCATTGGTACAATTTGGCATGCGATTTGACCTGTATACTTTGCAACACCACACCGATTCCCAATAGTAGTTCCTGTACTACTTTTGGCGACTTCGGGGAGGTGATTTGTATAGACATCTGTGCAGGAACCAGAACAGATGTCTGTCAAATTGCCCCCAAAGTCGGTCTGCATTGGCGGGTGGAAATCGTGCGAGTTCAGCTGAACTCGCATGATTTATAACCCGCAGCAATGTGATCCTGGGCTTAGACCTACTTTTCATTAGGGATCTTTTCATCTGGTGAGGGCCTGTGGTCACTTGGGTTGTCCTAGTATTGGTGGGTGCAAGCAATATTGAGCACAGGTGGATTGTGATTGGGACAAACATAGATCTCATATATAGATCTAGATATACTCAGACAAAAAGTGTAAAAAAAGAAGGGGGAAGAAAAATACAAAACATAGTGAGTGTTTGTGTATTTATTAACATGGATGACCATTGGCTCTCGTGGTAGATGCATTTGTCAGTGATTCAAGCCAGTTAGGAACTATATTTTAGGGCATGGTAGTCCATTTCTATTAAAAAGGCAAATAAAAGTCTGTAGCATAAAGGTTTCCCACACAGGGGTTCTTCTCCAGCAAATACACACAATGGAAAATACTAGCCCACCTCGCTCTCTTTAGCAGCACCTCTGCTCTTTATCCTGGCCACACAGACCACAGGATTCTTCAGCGTGGCCGGCTTTACTTTAGCGCCCACAGCTCCAATCTGGCCTTAGTCCTCAGTTCGTTTACTGCTTTTTGCAGTCACACACGTTCTGGCTGCCTCCTGCAGCCCTTCTAACTCCTGGAGACCTCCTGTCTCTCTTGGGGTGGAGAAGTCTCCAACTGGGAGCCATGAGATATACACCTGAGCACACACCCTGCTGGTCATCTACAAAATCTGGACACAGGGTTGGAGATTCTGTCTCACCCAAGACACTATGTAATCTCCAAACTGCAGAGCCCTATGCCAGAATACCTAAACCTGGAGAAAGCTGTGAAAGCTGTTTTCCTCAGTCCACATCTATGCTCAGCAGTCTTGCACCAAACAAATGTGCACACCCTGTGTCCCCCCCAAACTACCAATTTTGCAGTGCCAGCATCTCCTACTGTCACATTTTACCCCCTCCCCTTTTTTTTGGTGCATTTTCAGGCACGCCCTAGCCTGGATCACAGCGGGGTCCTACAGTTTTGTATCCTCAGACATTTATTTTCTGGTGGCCCCCTGCCTATCCTGCTACTTCCTTTTAACTCAGTTTCCCGATTCTGTAGGGAACCTGCTCCTGACACTACGCCTGATGAGGAACCACCTTTTCTCTCACTTGTACCTGTTTTTCCCATCACAATAGGTTTCTTAGGTTTACCAATTCCTTTGCCATTATCTTTGACCACCAACTCCCAAGAGCTCAACATCTGTTTATTATACTCATTTGCCAAGAAATTATTAATTTTCATATCTAGGCCATTATTTACATTGACATTCAGTAATAAGTCACCATTTCTCCAATTACCAATGCCGTCAGTTTTTTTTAGGATTTGTTTAAGTTAGGACGGCTCATGCATGGGAACATGTAATTATGTCATGGAAAAATTCCCTTGGGCTTTGTACGCAAATCCACACCGCGCCAAAATGTGCACTTCCAGCGTCTAAATGCACACAAGGCACAAAACAATTCCTTTGTGCTTAAAAGCATGTTTGTATCAAGCTCTTTGGTACAAGGAATATGAAGTACTTTAATGGCACCAGGTAGAATCAGAAACGATGCTGCTTCAAGCTGAAATCTCAAGCGACTGGGCAGAGCACAGACACTCTGGTTCTTTTATTCATTGGAAACAAAAGAACAACACAGGAAGTGATGGCCCCAACAGCCAATCACTTCCCTTAATACAAAATGACATCACAGGAAATGATAAACAGTAAAGGGGAGGGCACTCACAGGAGGGAAGGGGGAGGAAGTGCACACACCCCATCTTAGTCAGCATGGTGCCCACTCAATACTGTTCAAAGTAAACAGTATCTAGTAAGACATGTTCTTACATGCTTGAGACAATCTGCAGGGACATTGCTACTGCTGTTGTCAATAAACGGTACAAGTACACTGACAAGGCATAAATCAATGTCCTCTTATAAAAACAGATATGTATCCATAAGGGGATAACAAAGTCCGCAAGAGAGATATAATAGGTTTCTCTCGTTATGCAGACTTTGCTTCTTTAATGAGTATAGTCACTGGAAAGCAAGCAGTCCAGCGCATTGCGCTTGATATCTACAAACCAACAAACGCCCACACATAACATGTTTCAATCCCATAAGAAGGTTTTCATACTGACCGTTTTTACCGCCGGTCTCGATTCAACCCAAGTGCGCTCTTCTAGAGCGCTCCTCAACTAAACATCAGACACAGGGAGACAGATGACAATCTATAAAACACACATCCTAGAATAAAATGTCCACATAAATCTTAAATAATAAAATTTCCACAACAGTTTCCATCATACCTTGGAAGTTTAAAAATAAATTGGAAACCTCTTGTTTGGGATTATATCGGCAACAGACAACAAAATTATAGAAAAAAATCATTTATTTATACAAAGACATAATAGATATCACATAATATTGGTTAAAACATAAAAACATGAAGTATTTCTAGAAGAATCAGTACAAATGATACAAAAAAGCCAAAATTCAAAAACCTCTAGATCAACCAGAGACAGAAGAAGAGAAGCGCATCCAACACGTTTCAAACTGTTACAAACAAATATCCCTGATGAAGAAATGTTTTTATCTTTGTCTACAATAAATCAAAAAATCATTCAGTAACAACAAATATTGATTCACATTTCCCACACCCCTACCGGTGTAAGTAAACAGTGACTCACTTCATTAAATTCTTCGAATACATATGCACTTCCCATAGAGGCTGCAGTGTTGATATTGGTCTCCCCTTTTGATCTCACAGTGTGCCCTTGAATCCCCTCCTTCCTATAGGAGAACAGGATGACTATCCAATATTGTGGCACTTCTACCAAAAGTAGAAAAAAGGGGACTGATGTAATATCAATAATAGCCACCATCACTCAATTGTGGAACAGGGTATAGCTGAAAAACGTACCCACATAGTGGTACAGTTCAGAAACAGAAAAAGGAGTTCCGCTCCTAGAACCAGACAACAGACCTTTCTGCTTCAATGGAAATCCCCAGAGTGGCGTGAATCGATTAACACCTATAGGGCTTGCAGACCTTTACTGTGCTCCTGACAGCTTGTCCAGCTGAGGAGAGGGAATGGCGTCTTGTATTCTCCCTGGCGTCCCTTTAAACCCCTCTCCGGAATTCCATTGGTCCATGTCCAGTCACATGACATCCTCAGCTGATTGCTGCGGTATGTCATGGATACATGAGGACAAAGATGTAGATCACTGCCACTAAAAGATAGTGAGCAGTGCATAGAAAGTGGACTGTCCTCTTTGAAAAGGGAATCTAGTCCCACATTTTTAATCTGTTTTCCCTGAGCTGTGCCCTTCAAGGAAGGGTCTAAAGTTTCAATTTCATTTAAGCTAGGGGGTGTTGTGGCTTTGAGGTACCTAATCCAGCGCATTTCGCGCTGGAGCAGGACCTTGTTCCAATCCCTCCCATTCTGTGGTATGTGGACCCTCTCCACTACGGAAAAGATTACCTTAGGCAATCTATATGTGTGCTTCCTCGCAACATGTCTTCCTAATGGAAGATATAGATTCCATATTTTCATGCTATGCATGTGTTTCTCTATCCGCTTTCCCAGTTCTTGTCTGGTTTTCCCTATGTAGAAGGCCCCACACTGGCACTGCATGAGATAGACAACGCCCTGCGTCCTGCAATTAGCAAAATACTTGAGCGTAAATGTCTCCCCATTGGGCAGTGCCAGTGTGGTCCCTCCACCTATAACAGGGCATTGAGAACAAGCAATGCACGGATAAGTCCCAGAGGTCCTGCAAAGATCCTTCCTTGCATTTCCCCTGTATTCACTTTGCACCAGCATTTTGCAATGGTTCCGGCTTTTTTAAAGGTAATTTGGGGCTTTGATGTAACAACATTTTTAAGAGTTGGATCTTCTGTAAGAATTGGCCAATATTTATTGATTACCTTTCTAATTTTGAGATGTTCACTTGAAAAGTTCATAATAATTCTGGTCACATTTTCCTCCTTATTCTTTTTCTTATTAGATTTGAAAATCAAATCCCGTCTCGTTGTGCCTCTAACCGGATTAAACGCCCTTTTCAGGTTTGTTCTAGTATATCCTCTTGCTATTAAACGATTGCTTAATTCATCAGACTCCCTCTGGAAATCACTATCAGAGATACAATTTCTTCTGATGCAAAGAAATTGACTGAAGAGAATAGACTTCTTGAGGGCTTTTGGATGAAAACTCTCCGCAGGCAACATAGTGTTGCGTGTGGTTTCTTTTCTTATAGCTTGCTACTGATTTTACCATTGGGATCCTTGCATATAGTGATGTCCAGAAAATTGACTTCCTTCAAATCATATGCCATGGTAAAAAACAAATTCAGATTATTGGTGTTCATAACTTTCAGGACATCCTTTAGATCATCCTCCGAGCCACCCAAACTATAAAAATATCATCTATGTAATGCTGCCACATCAAGATGTGGCTAGCACACAGATGCCTGCTCTCCCAAAAGAAAATCTTTCTCCCACTCCCCCAGGTACAGATTGGCATATGAGGGTGCACAGCACGTCCCCATAGCCACTCCCTATACCTGGAGGTAGTGGGAGCCCTTAAAAAGAAGAATATTGGGGGTTATCCTCAAAAGAGATACTCCGACTTAACTGCTGTTCAGTCTGTGTGTAACTTTGGAAACGATCCTCAAAAGGCTTTTTCCAAAGTTAGACAGAAGATCCGGCATGTGTAATTGAATTACACTGCCGAATTTTAGGATGCAGTACCGCATCCGCCGCTGGGGGCATTTCGAGTCGAAATGCCGTTGCTAGTATGCAAATTAGCACTTAAGGCGATCCACAAAGCTTTCTAGCTTCCTTTTTTCGCCGTAAGTGTTATTTTGCAAGTGTAAAATTAGGGCTCGTTCTACAAAGTGTAAACTAGTTACACCTTGTAAAAGCCCATTCCAGCGACGGCATTTGGTATGCTTTCCCGAGGGAGAACTCCACGGCAATTTGTAAAAAACAAAACCGGCATGGGTTCCCCCCCAGGAGCATACCAGGCCCTTAGGTCTGGCATGGGTTGTAAGGGGACCCCCCCTACGCCGAAAAATTGACGTAGGGGGTCCCCCTACAATCCATACCAGACCCGTATCCAAAGCACGCTACCCGGCCGGCCAGGAAGGGAGTGGGGACGAGCGAGCGCCCCCCCCTCCTGAGCCGTGCCAGGCCGCGTGCCCTCAACATGGGGGGGTTGGGTGCTCTGGGGCAGGGGGGCGCACTGCGGGCCCCCCCACCCCAGAGCACCCTGTCCCCATGTTGATGAGGACAGGACCTCTTCCCGACAACCCTTGCCATTGGATGTCGGGGTCTGCGGGCGGAGGCTTATCGGAATCTGGGAGTCCCCTTTAATAAGGGGGCCCCCAGATACCGGCCCCCCACCCTAAGTGAATGGATATGGGGTACATCGTACCCCTATCCATTCACCTGGAGGCAAAAAGTAAAAGTTAATAAACACACAACACAAGGCTTTTTAAAATATTTTATTATTCTGCTCCGGACGCCCCCCCTGTCTTCGTTATTAGCTCTTTTACCAGGGGGGGCTTCTTCTTCCACTCTCCGGGGGTCTTCCGCTCTCCGGGGGGGCTTCTCCGGACTCCGGGGGGGCTTCTCCGGACTCCGGGGGGCTTCTTCCATCTTCTCCCCTCTTCCGCTCTTGACTCGGCGAACCCCGGTTCTTCTGCAGCTCTCCGGTGCCTTCTTCTTCAGCGCTGGCTGCCTGCTATGTTTGTGTGTTAGCTCGATTTCAAACAGGCAGCCAGCGCGGTCTTCTGTGGCGTCAGGGTCTTCTGGTCTTCTGTTCTTCCGATGTTGCCTCGTCGCCTGTTGTCACTGTAATGATGGAAGCGCGCCTTGCATCACATTTATATAGGCATCACCGTCCCATCATGCTCCGGCAGGTACCCACGTGGTGGGTGCCTACCCACGTGCACCCACCACGTGGGTACCTACCGGAGCATGATGGGACGGTGATGCCTATATAAATGGGATGCAAGGCGCGCTTCCATCATTACAGCGACAACAGGCGACGAGGCAACATCGGAAGAACAGAAGACCAGAAGACCCTGACGCCACAGAAGACCGCGCTGGCTGCCTGTTTGAAATCGAGCTAACACACAAACATAGCAGGCAGCCAGCGCTGAAGAAGAAGGCACCGGAGAGCTGCAGAAGAACCGGGGTTCGCCGAGTCAAGAGCGGAAGAGGGGAGAAGATGGAAGAAGCCCCCCGGAGTCCGGAGAAGCCCCCCCGGAGTCCGGAGAAGCCCCCCCGGAGAGCGGAAGACCCCCGGAGAGTGGAAGACCCCCGGAGAGTGGAAGAAGAAGCCCCCCTGGTAATTGAGCTAATAACGAAGACACAGGAGGGGGGGGGGCGCTCGCTCGTCCCCACTCCCTTCCTGGCCGGCCGGGTAGCGTGCTTTGGATACGGGTCTGGTATGGATTGTAG
Source organism: Rana temporaria (assembly GCF_905171775.1). Taxonomy (NCBI): domain Eukaryota; kingdom Metazoa; phylum Chordata; class Amphibia; order Anura; family Ranidae; genus Rana; species Rana temporaria. The sequence goes on along the minus strand of NC_053489.1, from coordinate 345,684,232 downwards.
GGGGACCCCCTACGTCAATTTTTCGGCGTGGGGGGGTCTCCTTACAACCCATGCCAGACCTAAGGGCCTGGTATGCTCCTGGGGGGGGAACCCATGCCGGTTTTTTCTTTGAAAATTGGCATGGAGTTCTCCCTCAGGAATGCATGCCGCTGTCATTTTTTTTTTCCCCGACGCAACTTTAAGCCGTCGCGATCCTCAAAACTCGGCGTAACGTAACTTCGCGCATGCGCAGTACGGCCGGCGCGGGAGCGCGCCTCATTTAAATGGGACTCGCCCCATTTGAATAGGAACGCCTTGCGCCGGCGGAATTTTAGTTACACAGCCTGAAATTTCTAGATAAGTGCTTTGTGGATCAGGCACTTAGGTAGAAACTTTAAGGCAGTGTAACTTAAATTGGATTTTTTAAGTTACGTCAGGTTTTTGTGGATCTGGCCCATTGTTTCTCAAAATAAAATCGAGCATTGACACAATGAAACGATTACATTTCCAATCCGTAGTTGGTCGTTGTCGCAGCACGCAGTTGATGGCCTGAATCCCTAAGTCATGTGGAATGCTGTTATACAGTGATTCCACATCGACTGTGACTAATATGGCTGTTTGGGGAATGACCAAGTCTTCCAGAATTTGCAATAAGTGGATCTTATCCTTTGTGTATGAAGGAAGATCCTACACAAGGTCTTAAATATTGATCAATTATTTGACTCGCCCCTTCTGAGATGGAACCATTGACTGAGATAATTGGCCTACCCGGCGGGTTGTGTAGGTTTTTGTGTACCTTGGGGAAAGCATACATAGTTGGTAAACGGGGATATCTGGTACGAACAAAGTCCCAGGTGTCCTTATTAATTGCTCCATCCCTAAATGACTCATTGACAAGTTGATAATATTTTTTGTATATTTTATCAACTGTTGAAGGGGAGATCCTCTGATAGCATTTGGTGTTCTTTAATATTCTCAAACAAATATCCTCATAGTTGGTATTGTCCATAAGGACAATGGGCCAGATTCACGTAGAAGTGCGGCGGCCTAACGTATCCTAGATACGTTACACCGCTGCAAGTTTTCATCGCAAGTGCCTGATTCACAAAGCACTTGCAATGAAAACCTACGCCGGCGGCCTCCGGCGTAAGCCCGCGTAATTCAAAGGGGCGTGTGCCATTTAAATTAGGCGCGCTCCCGCGCCAGACCTACTGCGCATGCTCCGTTTCGAAATTCCCGCCGTGCTTTGCGCAAAGTGACGTCCTTTTTTCGAACGGCAACATGCGTAGCGTACTCCTGTATTCCCGGACGTCTTACGCAAAAAAAACAAAATTGAATTTCGACGCGGGAACGACGGCCATACTTTAACATGGGCTGTGTAAAGTTAGGGCAGCTAAAACGATGACTAACTTTGCGACGGGAAACTAGACTAGCAGCGACGTAGCGAACGCGAAAAACCGTTGTGGATCGCCGTAAGTACTAATTTGCATACCCGACGCTGGTTTACGACGCGAACTCCCCCCAGCGGCGGCCGCGGTATTGCATCTTAAGATCCTTAAGGGCATGTTTCTGCTCAGGGTTGAGGTGCTGATGAATACTTTTTCTAGTTTCTCAATCTCTTTGGACGTCTGCCTGACAAACAAAGCCAATGCTGGATTTTGATTAACTTGAGGAAAATTGTGCGATTTCCTCTTAAATGTTTTTATTATGACATTCATTTGATTCTCTTCCTCCTCCTCACTTTCCCCCTCTTCCAGGTTTCCCTCCCATGATTCATCCAAGGGTGCATTTTCCTGTAGGAGCAGATTTAATTCCCTGAAGGCCTTAAAGTCTGCTGCTTTTAGCTTGGATGCTATTTCTGGTTCTTGATTTTGTTGTTTCACATATAAGCTCTTGTAAAAGAGCTTATGGGCAAACAGATAAATATCTTTCACCATCTAGAAATTATCAGCACTGCTGTTGGGACAGAAAGAAAGACCCAAAGACAGTACCTCATGTTCGATTGGTGTTAAGACATGAGATGAGAAGTTTATGATGTTAAGCTTTCCCCTTGTGTCATTTTGACCACAAAGGGTTCCATAACTAGTTGTGTCAGGGGTGATGGTGACAATGATGGCACACTGGTCTTGTCTAAGAAATCTTCCAACTGGATACGTTGGGTTTTCGGAATTGCTCCGAGTTCTTTCCGTGAGACGGTTTTACCTCTGATCGAGGAAGAGCTTCTCGTATTCCCGTTTTTCCTCTTTTTCCCAAAGAGGCGACCTGTATTTGATGAAACCGAAGAGGAGGAGTTAGAGGGAGTATCTGATGAATAATCATTACATTTATTCACATTTTCAGAAGTAGTTTTTTTTTGGTTTACTGTTTTTTATCTTGATTCCATTTATTCCCTCACAAAACGCATTTTTGTCTCTCCAATATTTCTTTTCTCTTTTAATCAGAATAGATTTACAAACATTTTCTAAATGTTCTTTAAGATTTTTCTCTAAATTTCCATATTCTTTATGTGTCTAGAGAGGTGTGAGCTGAGCATACAATGAATCAATTTCAAAATCCAGACCACTTAACTGTTGTCTGTACTCATTTTGTAACAGTGTCTCAGAACATTAGTTTCATCTCCCAATTGGTTTTAAGGTCTTTACTAATATTATCCAAAATTGGAAATATTTGAATCCTTAGACCAATAGGGTTGATATGTTCCCGAATATATCTTTCCAATGATTGGATATGCCAATGTAAGGCTGATTTTTTCTCAAGTATCTTTCTGAGATGAAAGAAAACAGATGACAGATCAGAAATGAGCTGTTCCTTCCCCTGAAAATGTTATCTGAATTCTAGTCATTAGATCCTCCCACCCACCTCCCTGTAGATCCCCCATTTCCGTGCGTGAAGAAAAAAAAAAGAAGAACACAGGATATTTAAAGACTTAGTTGTAGTATCAATACAACAACAAAGGAATAGCACTAACCCCTATTCGTCAAGGAAAAGAACTCCTTGATGAAAAAAAATAGGGAAAATTGGTACTTGTTCAAAAAACAGTTTTATATGGTACACAGCTATTGGGTCCATGTTACAGTGCATGAGCCATTAAGCTAGGTTAAGTGGGTGTATTGTCCACCCCTGTATATATTTAAGTTAGGACAGCTCATGCATGGGAACATGTAGTTGCCATCCTTGGAAGTTAAAAATAAATTGGAAACCTCTTGTTTGGTATTATATGGGCAACAGACAACAAAATTATAGAAAAAACAATTATTTATACAAAGACATAATGGATATCACATAATCTTGGTTGAAACATAAAAACATGTAGTATTTCAAGAAGAATCATTGTATCATTGTTTGTATCTTTGTCTACAATAAATCAAAAAATCATTTAGTAACAACAGGATTTGTTAGGGCCAGGCCCAAGGAGGTACATCATACAGGTGAGCAGCTAGCTAGTCTGGGCAGGAAGGGTGTATAAGTTGCCCTATATTGTATAGTGGTTAAACAAACTTCTTTCACGTTGTCATTATGGGGTATTGTTTGTAGAATTTTGAGGAAAATAATGAATTTAATCCATTTTGGAATAAGGCTGTAACATAACAAAATGTGGAAAAAGTGAAGCGCTGTGAATACTTTCCGGATGCACTGTGTATGTGTGTATGTATATATATATATATATATATATATATATATATATATATATATATATATATATATATATATATATATATATATATATATATATATATATATATATATATATATATATATAATATATATATATATTGTGACATAGGGTATTGTTAGCTCTCGTGGTAGATGCGTTTTTTTTTGTGTAGTGAGTCAACACCAAACAGACATATATTGTTAAGGGCCCGGTAGCCCACTGTTATTAAATAAGGAAAAACAAAACAAAAGTCCATTCAGGAGTCCCATGCAGGGGTTTAAGGCCCCATGCACACGAGACGCTGCTAAACTCGAGTTCAGAGGCATTTGGGCATTTTTTTATGTCACAATGTAGAGTATAAGATTTCCTATCATCTATGCCCAGTCTTGCCACACAGAGTTAATTCAGCGCTGAGCAATCCTCTTTTAATGTTCAGTGAAAATTAACAGAATTCCAGATAAAAACTTGCCAAATTATAAAGTCTGTTTCTGAATGAATGAATGAAAAACTTACATAGCGCGGCACCAAATCGCCTCTGGGCGCTTACAGTTTCTCTGTTCTTGCTTTGTGTTACAGGTTATTTACATATCCTGGTAATATACAATGAACTTTGGATCACCTCATATTATGATAAACATAACAACATTTTTTTTTTTTAAAGTGTATTTTGTGCGTGTACTCGAGAGAGGAGCCGGACTGCAGGAGTTGGGAGTAGGCAGGCCTCCCCCAGAGGCAATCTTCCACCTTTCTCCATGCCCCGGGTGGCAATGGCGGGTGTGTGAGGGGGTCCTCCCACACAGCCCCGCCCTACCTGCTCCGCTTTGAAGCCCAACGTGGCAGAGGGGCTCCCTATAAGGGAGTGAGAGGATCTAGCCCGCTCAACCAGTCCTGTTAGTCCTTCGCCTCTCTTTTTAGAGACTGCGTGGTCAAAGTGCGTGTATGTTAACCCAATTTCGAGTGAGTGTAAGTGTGGTGGTTTCTGTGGGAGGGGGGTGGGCGTACTAAGTGCAGGCTTACCTCGCATAGCACACCCACCGAGAGCCGGGCTGAGACCACCAAACTCAATTCACATGTAGCCGAGACTGGGATCCGAACCCCTAGCTGCAGAGGTGAATGGCTTGTCAGCGCAGTGCCAATCGCGTTGAGGCACCGCAGCTCCCTTATAAACATAACATATGATAAGCATGTCCAAGCTCTAGATATGTAAATAACCTGTAACACAAAGCAAGAACAGAGAAACGGACTTTATAATTTGGCAAGTTTTTATCTGGAATTCTGTTAATTTTCACTGAACATTAAAAGAGGATTGCTCAGCGCTGGATAAACTCTGTGTGGCAAGACTGGGCACAGATGATAAGGAATCTTATACTCTACATTGTGACATCAAAAAAAAATATTTTTTTTGGGGGTTTACATCCACTTTAATGTTATCCTATGTGTCCATGCACACAATCAAGTTTTTTGGCGTTTTAAAGCAGTTGGGTTTATGTCCGTTTTTTCAGACGCAAAATTTGGGGTTCAGAAGCGTTTTATTTTTGCGTTTTAAACTTTGGGAGGGTCTACAATGTCTTTGAGATAAGCGCTGACAGCCGCAGACGCGGTAAATTGCCGCGCAATTCGCGTCAAAAACGGGCGTTTTAAACGCCGGTTTTTGCCTTTGAAAACGTGAGTTTAGAGGTGTTTGTAATTGCTTCTCGGTTGCATGGGGCCTAAACGTTGTTCAGAAATAACTGAAAGTACTAGCCCACCTGGCTACTCTTCAACAGCACTGCTGCTATAGGTACTGGTACCTTAAACCACCAGATCTTCCAGTCTCAGTCTTGGATGCACACAGCTTTGGGCTTCTTAAACGCACACAGCTTGAAGTCCCTTAATGCACACAGCTTTAGGCTCCTTGGGCGCACACAGCTTTGAAGCCCTTCAACGCACACAGCTTTGAACTTCTTAATGCACACAGCTTCTTTTCTCACACAGAGACTCTCACTAGCAGCCACTGCTCCAACTCCAACTTCCTCTCACTTCTGCTCTCCCCAGCCCTTCATTATTTGGGCTGTGTGCACCTGGGCACACACCCTGCTGGCTGTCTATAAGATCTGGACACAGGGTTGGAGATCCTGTCCAACCCATATCTCTGAAAGATCTCCAAACTAAAGAGCCCCTTCCAGAAATAACAAGATCCGGAGAAAACTGCCAGAGCAGTTTTCTGTTTCAAACCTACGCTCTGTAGCTCTGCAATCTTGCGATATGCAGACTCTGTGTCCACTGTAACACCATTTCCATAGGGACAGAGCCTCGCTCTGCCACAATGGACTACTTAATGGACTACTGGGTCTTTTTTCTGCTGTCCCTTTACTGTGCTTCTATGTTTCTATTGCAGCACCATTTTGGAGAATGTGCACTTTGTTTTAAAACAGATACTTTCCTGTTTTATTATTGGTGCATGGACATTGATGGACTGCACATATTGATTGTTGGTTTGACGACATTGTTGATTTATAGTTATTGTAATGAGTTTTACATGTGTTATAACATGTTAAGGGCTTTTTATTATTTATAGTTACACACTAATTATGTTAACTAACAGGGCATGCACAAATACTATCACATAAACACGCGACAAGACTTACAACATATATAGACCTGAAGTATGTCTTGGTGGTCTGGTCAGTATGCCAAGAAAAGGGGGCATACCCAAGGTAAGTAATGGGTAGTTAAAGCGGGAGTTCACCCATGTATTAAATTTTTTTTTTCTCCCCTTAGATTCCTGCTCGTTCGGTCTAGGGGAATCGGCTATTTGTATTAAAATATGAGCAGTACTTACCCGTTTTCGAGCTGCATCTTCTTCCGTCGCTTCCGGGTATGGGTCTTCGGGAGCGGGCGTTCCTTCTTGATTGACAGTCTTCCGAGAGGCTTCCGACGGTCGCATCCATCGCGTCACTCGTAGCCGAAAGAAGCCGAACGTCGGTGCGGCTCTATACTGCGCCTGCGCACCGACGTTCGGCTTCTTTCGGAAAATCGTGACGCGATGGATGCGACCGTCGGAAGCCTCTCGGAAGACTGTCAATCAAGAAGGAACGCCCATTCCCGCAGCCCATACCCGGAAGCGACGGAGAGGATGCATCTCGTAAACGGGTAAGTACTGCACATATTTTAAAACAAATAGCCGATTCCCCTAGAGAAAACGAGCAGGAATCTAAGGGGAAAAAGTGCCCTCTAAGGGTGAACCCCGCTTTAATTGAAGAAGGTTATGCTGAGAAGTGCCCTGAAAAAGGGAAGGGCGGGAGGGTGTCGAATGAGATTTCAATGCGCAGACTCACGGAAATGAGGTGAGCTGGGAAGAGTCGGCCCAGTGACGTGTAGTACCGCACACTGAACTGACAAAGAGCATGTGTGAGTGGGCTGCTTAAATATTCTCCTGGCTCCTCCCATAAACACAGGCCACCATACTGGCCTTCTTATTTGTGGGAAGATGATATTTTGATATTTGACATTGATGATTTAAGGTGGTGAACACTGCTTTTGATGATAAATATTCAGCCCCTACCTATACCTATTAGATGAGGATCCCAGACTGCCCAATGGGAATACCTAGCTTTTAGGTAGAGTTACTTCCTATGGCAAACATGGTTGCTTTAGCAACTTTAGATGACCTTAGGGTTTCCTGTAAAATATTATTTATTTCCCTACTGAAAATGCTGCATTTATATAAAAAAAAAAGATATATATTATGTCTCATCTATATGATGATTTAGGTTTCATAGCATGCCTTTATTAAAAGTAATAAACGGAGTTTGTATTGCATGTTGTAAAAAACATGCAAGGCAGCACTTCATAAAGCTATAAACCTAAAGGTCACCATTGTATGAACGATTACAATGAGAAAAGGGTTCTGCAATTCATTGTTCAATATCATTTTGAGAGAAAGAAATGTGCACATAGTATTTTCAGATCCATTTCTTGTTAACATTGTTTTTAGCAATAAGCGACATAAATGATACAAGTCATTCAGAAACCATTTAAAAGGTCTATTCTTGTCAGAGGGTAGAATGTAATACTAACTTATACATTGCTAGAACAAGATTTCGCAATCAATTATTAACTAGTAGATACTCATGTTGACATAATATTGAATTGTCCACATATTAAATGACCAACTCACCTAAGATTAGTATTTCAGCCATGGGTGCATTTCAGCACCTTGAACCACATGATGCAATTATCTCTTATGCCACGTACACACGATCAGTTAAACCGATGAGAATGGTCTGATGGGTCAAAATCGATCGTGTGTGGGCGCCATTGGTTATTTAACCATCGGTTAAAAAAAAGCCAACTTGTTTTAAATTTAACCGATGGATTCCTAACCGATGGGAAAAAAACGATCGTTAGTAGGCACAACCATCAGTTAAAAAACAGCGCATGCTCAGAATCAAGTCGACGCATGCTTGGAAGCATTGAACTTCATTTTTTCCAGCACGTCGTTGTGTTTTACGTCACCGTGCTCTGACACGATCGTTTTTTTAACCGATGGTGTGTAGGTGCGATGGACCATCAGTCAGCTTCATCGGTTAACCGATGAAAACGGTCCATCGGTCCGTTCTCATCGGATGGACTGATCGTGTGTACGCTCCATTACATACCGCGATGATAAACGATCACAGCTAGTGACGACCCACATCATTTCAAGCGAGTTGCTCTAGTTGTAGGAGTCTCCAAAACCCATGGTTTTGATCACTAATTAACTGCAGCCTAGGATATTATTCCTGTGTCACTTCTATGACATGGGAATTGGTTAAGAATGAAAGTGAGAAGACCTATAACCAAGACAAAATTAAGTGAATGCAGAGATATTTTTATAAGCACAGATCTGGCATTGGTCATTGGTAAAGGTGCTCTTGCCCCTTACAAGAGCTATGACTAAAACTGACTTCACGCTGCAGCGCTGCAGTTTGGCTGCAGCATGGAAGTATACGCTGTTTTCTTGCGATTTCACTGTGGTTTTAGTCGCCACCCCGTGTACTTTCTAGTAGGATGTGTGTTTTCTGAAACCGCACCAAAAATGCAGCATGCGGGACTTTTTGTGTGCTTTCAGAAAACGCGACAAAAATGCGCAACTGGATAGAAAGTTTATGGGGCCATGGCTAAAACCGTGGGCAAAACATGAATACGCCCACACTTTGGCCAAACCGTGACGCAGCAGTGTAAAACAGGTTTGCTTTGGCTGAAACAAGTTAGCGTTCTGTTAGATTTGTTTGAATGTCCCAGATCTCTTATCAAATTAAGTATTACGGATTGGGATTACTCCAGCTCTCTCTTCAAATTTGTTCTTATAAGATGTGTAAGAACCTGAGCTGTTGAGTCTGACAACCCTTGCATGTTTACTAGGCATAGAGGTGGAAACACTTTTATACAAAAGAGTATTGTTATGCTTGTGTTCAAGATGTCAAAGTTCAGGGAGCAGCAATGGCTTTGCATTGGTGATTTTTGGCTTGGCAACATATCCACTGCCATGGGCAAAAGATAAAAACAATGGACAAGCTGCGTCCATTCAAGCATCCGTTCGGGAACTTTAGCTTTCAGATAGCATATGGCCCCGTACACACGACCAGTTTCCTCGGCAGAATTCAGCTTCCGACCGAGTTTCTGGCTGAATTCTGCCGAGAAACCCGGCCGTGTGTACACTTTTGGCCGAGGAAGCCGACGAGGAGCTCGGCGAGGAAATAGAGAACATGTTCTCTATTTCCTTGTTGCTCTATGGGAGCTCTCGTCCCGCCGAGCTCCTCGGCGGCTTCAGTGCTGAACTGGCCGAGGAACTCGATGTGTTTGGCACGTCGAGTTCCTCGGCCGTGTGTACGAGGCCTATGAATAACAATGTTATGGTCTTGTGTGAGAAGCCAACAGCCAAGCATTTCTCAATGTTTCTTTATGGACTACAGTGTCTTGTGACATGACTCTGTGCTGCGTAACCTCTCTGGACAACCTAAACCTGCTTTTTTATAAAAAAACATAAATATTTTTACAGCTCTGCATTCTATTCATGTCAGGAAGAAAAAAAAGAGCCATTTCACATATTAACTTTGTCTCTTTTGTAATCGGAATTTTACATTTACAAAATATTTCACTTGTACCATTAGGCCTCACCAAAGACAGCTTTTTTTGCAGTAGAGCTCACTAATTTTGTATAAGTCACACTGCTATCAGTTATTTGGTATAGCAATCTAGAGCTGCTTGTACATACCTACAGACTGCTGTCACACTTTCCACTATATCTGAATGCTGAGCTGCTCTGATTGGCAAAACTAGACACCTCCTATTAGTGTTGAAACTTGCCTGCTCACTCTGGGCCAGATCCACGTACAGTGGCGCATCTCTCCGCCGGGCGCAGCGTATCTAAGATACACTATGCCGCCGTAACTTTTTTTTTTTTCGAATCCTCAAAGAATTCGCGCCGTAAGTTACGGCGGCGTAGTGTATCTTTGGCGGCGTAATGGCGTGGCATTCAAATCTCTGTGATGGGGGTGTGTTTTATGTAAATACGTCGTGACCTGACGTAAACAACGTTTTTTTTAACTGCGCATGTGCCGTCCGTGGGGGTATCCCAGTGCGCATGCTCGAAATGAACCCGGAACAAGCCAATGCTCACGACGGTGACGTCTTTCCGCGCAAATCCCTATTCGCGAACAACTTACGCAAACGACGTAAAAAAATGCGCCGGCCGGACGTACGTTCGTGGATCGCCGTAACTAGCTAATTTGCATACTCGACGCGGAATTCGACGGAAACGCCACCTAGCGGCCGCCGAAAAATTGCATCTAGGATCCGACTGCGTACTAAGACGTACGCCTGTCGGATCGATCCGAGATGCAGTCGTATCTTGTTTTGTAGATACAAAACAAAGATACGACGCGCAAAATGTGAAATTACGCGGCGTATCAAGAGATACGCTGGCGTAATTTTTTTGTGGATCTGCCCCTCTGTTCTCCCATACATTCTTATTGGACTATCACTATGACTTAGTTACCAACATTTCGAAAACATTTTAAGGGACACATTTTTGCTGCGAGTCTGTCAAGCCATTGTAGGTAGAGAACATATTTTAGTTTGGGGCAGGGCATTCATTTGAAATGGGTGCGGTTCTACAGGCATATCATTAACCTATTGTACAATTTAATTTTAAATTACTCTACAGTATATACAGGAAGACTTATCATAATAAGGACAGACACACAGCTAAGAAGGTATTATTCACTAGTAAAATTAAATATGTATTTGTTTGGCTAGCTACACCTTTGACTTCATAAAGTTTTTAAGTGCAGCAAACCCAACCGGTATTTAATTGAAAGCTGGCAATTAAAAAAAAAAAATAAGATTTTTAAAATGACAATAATATCATAGCTCCCAACTGTCCCTGATTTGAAACAATGTCCCACTCCCACTTCCCTAATAATTTTTCCTGTATTTTGGTCTGATATATAGATATAGTTGTATATTTTTACACTTTCAAAACGTGTTTCCCAGTTCTAAACCTTTCATTCAATTTCTAAATTGCTGCATTTGTAAATGCCAAAAGCCAGTATAAAGGAATAGTAGTGGTAAAAAATGCATCTGTGAGTTTAAAGAGGAACTGCAGACTGCTCACAAATAGCTAGATTCAGGATGGCGACCGCATAGTTGCGGAGGCGTAGCGTATGGCATTTACACTACGCCGCCGTAATTTAGCGAGGCAAGTACATGATTCACAAAGTACTTGCCTGCTAAGTTACGGCGGCGTAAATCGGTCGGGCGTAAGGGCGGCTAATTCAAATTCGGCTGAGGGGGCGTGTTTTATGTTAATGGGGCTTGACCTGACGTGATTGACGTATTTTACGAACGGCGCATGTGCCGTCCGCCTACATATCCCAGTGTGCATTGCGGCTAAGTACGCCGCATGGTCCTATTGATTTCGACGTGGACGTAAATGACGTAAAAACCCTATTCACGGACGACTTACACAAACGACATAAAATTTTCAAATTTCGACGCGGGCCATACTTTAACATTACTATTCCAGCTATTTGATGGAATATCTTTAGGCCTGATAATGCGTTACGTAAACGGCGTATCTGTATTGCGTCGGCCGGGCGTACGGCCAGCCTAAATATTGCACCCTATGATAGGACGGCGCAAGCTGTTCTATCTTAGATAGGTTTAAGTGTATCTCTGTTTGAGAATACACTTAAACTTAGGTCGGCGCAGATTCCGAGTTAGGTCGGCGTATCTACTGATACGCCGGCCTAACTCTTACTGAATCTAGCTAATAATCTGTAATAGGAACATCTTTGTCATTCTGAAGCTTCCCTCCAACCATATTATTTTATATATACTGTGACTCTGTACTTGCCAAATATGGTGCAGAAATCTCCCTTCACTCATGCCCCATACAGACGGTCGTTTTTTGTGATGAAAAAAAAAATGACGTTTGAAGTGATGAAAAAAAACGACATTTTTGAAACTTCATTTTCAAAAACGATGGAGCATACACACCATCATTTTGAAAAATGATGAACAAAGTGACGGCACTCTAAAGGGGAAGTTCTATTCGCCTTGAGGCTGCTTTTAGCTGGTTACTTGTTAGTAAAAGATGATTCGTGCTTTTTTGTCTATTAAAGCGTGATGAATGTGCTTACTCCATTATGAATGGTAGTTTTACCTCCCGTCTCAAAACTTGCTTCTGGGCATGTGCGGGTTTAAAAACGTCGTTTTGCCCACACACTATCATTTTCATTGACACAAAAAATGACATTTTGAAAAACGACACAAAAAATTCGAGCATGTTCGAATTTTTTTTTGGTCGTTTTTCTGAAGACATAAAACGAAATTTTCCCCACACACTATCATTTTAAATGACGTTTTCAAAAACGTCATTTTTTTTCATCACAAAAAACGATCGTCTGTATGCGGCATTAGTCTGGCTGCAGCCATTTTAACTGTGGGCAGCTGAAACCACTGCCTGTTTTACTTCCTGGATTTACATAGACACACAGAGGCACACCTCCAGCTCTGCAGCCCCACAGCTTTCCTTAGCCCTCTTATGACTCACCCAGCCTCCCTTTCTGGCAAACTCTCACGAGAGTATGATGTCATAAGCCTAGGCTAATGACCAGACAAAAAACTGTAAGTGGGCTGTAAAAGGTATTTACTGGCAGAAAAAAAATGGAAAATTGTATCATACTTACCAGTAATTTTCCTTTCCTGGTGCCTTTCCATGGCAGCATACTTGTGATAGAGCTCCGCCTCGACTCCTCCTTCAGGACTAGTGAATAGAATAAATTAAAGGCATAGCCCCTCCCCCAACATTCTCCGTAATATAGAATACCGAGGGTGGGAGCGTATACTGCCATGGATAGGCACCAGGAAAGGAAAATTACTGGTAAGTATGATACAATTATCCGTTTTCCTGGTGCCTCCATGGCAGCATACTTGTGATAAATAACTAGCTCACATGGGTGGGATAATGCTTAACAATAAATGTTTAATTAGAAGAAGACATAGCAGCCTGAACTGCCCTTCTTCCAAACTCAACAGTCGTGAGCGCTCCTAGACCAATATGGTAGTGTCTGAGGAACGTATGGTGAGAAGACCAGGTGGCGGCCCTGCACACCGTCTTCAACAAAACATTAGCCCTTGCTGCCCAGGAAGCCGAGACTGCCCTTGTAAAATGAGCATTTACTCAGGATGGAGGATATTCTTTGCCCTGTAGGCCTTCTGGATTAACTTTACAACCCAAGATGCCAGAGTTCTGATGGAAGCTTCTTTTGCCCCTGTATTTACTGAACAGTACAATGAAAAGTCTCTCAGAGTTTTTGAAGGGGTCGTGGCTGCTAGGTAGGCCCTGAGCACTCTGGATACATCCAGCTCACGACAAGACTCTGAACCTGTGTCTGTAAACACTGGTAGTGCCCAGGTTCCAACAGGTGGCTTGGAGTAGCGACCTTAGGTGTGAACCCTCGAAGGGGCGAAGTTCCACCCTGTCGGGGAAGAAGGAGATGTGGCCGTCACCTATCCCTAAGGTGTAAAGTTCCGAGATCCTTCTGCCAGATGTAATGGCTAGCAGGAAAGCCGTCTTTAGTGTCAGGTTCCATCTTGCTACTTGTTCCACTGGAGCAAAGGGATGGTCAGATAGAATTTCAAGGACCAGGGACAGATTCCATTTAGGAAATGATCGTCTGACAGGTGTCGACGAATCTTCAATACTCCTCTGAGGAGAGATCCTCCACCCATCTCTTACTTGTTGCGGCAGAGATTGCTGCTACCTGCACTTTGAGGGAGCTCAATCCAAGCCCCAGATCAAGTCTTGTCTGAAGGAAACCTAGAATATTGGACGTAGAGGGAAGGATTGGATCAAATCCATTTCCGGTAGCAAATGACAAGAACTTGTCCCAGATTTTTGATTATATGGCATTAGTTGCCGGTTTTCTGGCTTTTAGAAGGGTTGTTATGACTCCTGGGGAACACCCTAGGGACTCGAACCTTCGCCTCTCAACCTCCAGATTCAAAGATTCAACTTCTGAGGGTTTGGATGAACTAGACTGCCCTGCGACAGAAGTTGAGGGAAAGGAGGGATCCTGATTGGAGAGCTCACACTGAGGCGCATGGCTAGAGGGAACCAGGGTCTCTTCGGCCAATACGGAAGTACTGCCACCACCTGGACTGACTCCCTGAGGAGCCTCAGGAGGAATTTGAATATTAATGGCCTGGGAGGAAAGGCATATGCTGTGGTGAACCTTCAGGGGCATGACAGGGCATCCACTGCCTCGGCTTGTGGATGCTGCATTCGAGAGAAGAATCTGTCCAGCTTGGTATTCTTTGGGGAGACGAACAGGTCTACCTGAGGGGGTTCCCACATGCTGGCAATCTGATGGAAGACGAGGGGGTGGAGAGCCCATTCGTTGTTGTCCAGGAAGTTTCTGGGCAACGTGTCTGCTTCTGTGTTCAACCTGCCCGGCAGATACATTGCTCTGGGGTCCAGGAGGTTCTTCTCTGCCCAGAGTGTGATCAGCATCACCTCCTTGAGGAACGACCTGCTGCGAGTGCCTCCTTGCTTCTGCAAATAAGCGACAGCTGCCATGTTGTCTAGATGTAGAAGTATTCTCTGGCCTCTGATTTGGGACGCCAAAGTTAGTGCTAAGAAGGCTGCCCTCATCTCCAAGATGTTGGATACCACTCCCTGGGTAGAACATGACCATCTACCCTGTATTCTGGTTTCCCTGGAATGGGCTCCCCAGCCCTGTCCGCTTGCATCGGACATAATTGTGATCCAAGGATGGGGAACCAGGTGACGAGGTTTGGAGAGGTTTTCTGGAACTGTCCACCAGTGAAGACTCCTGTGCATTACTCCCGTCAGCAGTATCGTCTGGGATAGTCGTTGTTTCTTCCACTGCGCCAAGAAACCTGTCTGGAACTACCTCAAGTGCCAATGGGCCCAAGGAACCATGGGTATACAAGAAGACACTGTGCAAATGAGGCTCAGGCATTGTGAAGCTGTCAGATACGGGCTCCGGATGACCTTGATCATTCTCTGGGTGACAATCCTTGCCTTTGGCGGTGGTAATGACACTGTCCCCTCCTGATTGTTGAACATTGCACCCAGGTAGATTATCTGCTGTGTGGGTGCTAGTTGACTCCTTTCGGAATTTATTAGCCACCCTAGCTCCTTTAGGGACTGTCCCGGTGACATACCAACTGATCCGGATTGCTTGCTAGGAGGAGGATGTCGTCCAAGTAGTGGAATATCCTCAAGCTCCTCTCCCGCAGGGGAACCAAAGCGGATATTAGTATCTTGGTGAATACCCTGGGAGAGGTGCACAGACCGAAAGGCAGGGCTTGAAACTGTAGGTGGGTCCATCCCACTGCAAATCTCAGACATTTTTCAAATGCAGGTAGAATTAGAACGTGTAGGTACGCATCCTGCAGAAATCATCCAATCTTATGGCTGGACTGCCTGAATAATCCTCTGCAGGGACTCCATTTTGAAGCTTTTGGGGCAGATATACCGGCTGAGCCTCTGAAGGTCTGTCACAGGCCTCCACCCACCTGTCCTCTTTGGGACCAGAAATAGGGTCGAGTAGACGCCTGCGAAGCGCTCTGCCAAGGGAACCAGAACAGCCGCCCCCTGAAGCTGGAGTGACGTTAGGAAGTTTTACAGAGCTTGAGCCTTTGGCGGAGAGGATGGAATCTCTGTTCCTTTGAAAGAAGATGAGAGAAATTCCAAGGGTGCCCCCATTGAATTGTTGACCGAACCCAGGGGTCCTGACAGCATGTGGCCCAGACTGGGACGAAGAACTTTAGCCTGGCTCCCACCGGGAGTGCCTGGGCTACTCTGGCGTCAAAAAGACTGCTTCTGCTCCTGTGGAGCCGGAAAGGTCCTTCATCTTCCTGTTCAAAAAGAATGTCTGAGTACCTTTCCAAGGTCTTTTGTTGTCTCTGGGCTGTCTTGACTGCCTAAAATCTATTGGATTTGTCTGGCGTAACCTAGAGGACCTGCCTCTGAATCTTCGCATCCTTCTGTCCTGGGGAAGCATACCGGACTTCCCTCCTGACAGCCTGGAGATAGCTTTATCCGTTTTGTCTCTGAATAGTGCTTTCCCACTGAATGGGATTTTACACCAATTTTGTTTGGAGAATAAGTCAGCCAGCCAATCTTTCAGCCAGAAGACCCTCTTCACCATTACTGAATGCAACATGGATCTTGCAGAGCATCTGATCGTGTCAATGGCTGCCACCCTGACAAAGTCTGCTGACAATCTAAGCTCTTCCAAGGCTTTAATCATATCCTCCTTGGGGACATCCTGACGCAAAGCCATCTCAATATTATATGTCCAAGATCTTATGGCATTTGATACCGATGTGAGGGCGATAGCTGGCTTACACGCTGCTCCCGCGGCTAAATAGCTCCTCTTCAGCTCCAGGTTGGTTCGCCTGTCTAGAGGGTCTTTGAAGGAAGAGGAATCCTCCATTGGTAAAGCGCGCTTTTTTTATTTATTTTTTTTTTTTTACGAGTCGCACCACCGATGCGTCTACCACTGGCATGGATTCTGTTAATGGGTATAGTTTATTGAACCAGCCCCATGAAAGTTTTTTCTATCAGTTTTGACCATTCGTTCTGAATGACCTGACTAATGTCGCCTCAACAAGAAGAGAACCTGCCTTCCTTTGAGGATGGGAAGTAACTCGTAGACTCTTGAAGAGGCTCTTCTGCGTCTTTTCAGGTGATTGCAGTTTTGACTTCCTGGAAGAACAGCTTTACCAAGGAGAGACTGAAGCCAGAAGGTTGACTCCTCTGAAGAGCCTACAGGTGGTGAATCTCTAGCTGGTCAGCCTGACAGTGGCAGAGGTGTACTGACTGCTACAGGACCAGGGAGATTAGGTTCTGTATCCTGAACCTGGGACATCTGCTGAAGTGGTTGAGCGGGGACCCAAGTCACAAGCTCAGAGAAGGAGACCTTCATTGTTCACTTGAGCAGGTCTACAGCGTGCTGATTTTCTAGCTCGCAGCTGGACTCATAGTCCATAAAACAGTCCTTACAGACCACTCTGTCTGGTAGTGGTGTGGCCCCACCTGTCCAGCATTTCTTCTTTGAATAGGTCCTAGGAGAGGGGGAAGGATCTTGTCCTCTGGATCTTGATCTCTCTGATCTATGACGTGAAGAATGGGACCTGGGACCGGTGGCGTGAAGAATGAGACCTGCGGTCTGATCTGTCGTCATCACGGTGCCTTGAAGATTTTCTGGACCTCTTGGAGTGGGCAGGGCCACGGTGTAAGGAACTCACATTAGACCAGTGAGCGCACTTTTTTTTTTTTTTTTTAATACTCACATATAGTTGGTCACATACCTAATAGGGGTGCGAGGATCTTTGTTGCAAGATAAATGACTAATTGCGGAGTTAGGCAGAAGGATCAGCTGCGGAAATTTAGTAAGAAAGGGAAAAAAAGGAACTATGGAGTTTTTTGACAAGATGGCCGCAGTGATGTCGAGTGATATACAAAACAAAAAAAAAAACTGTAGCCCACCGCTGATTTCGGGGGAACAATCGACAACTGCAAGCCTGTCAGGATAAAAGGCACCTGCCCCATCAAACTGACCGGACTTAAAGTGAGCATCACAAAACAACAAGCACACCTCCTTTTTTTTTTTTTTTTTTTTTTTAAAAGGAGACCTAACAGGCAAGTTAAAGGAAGGGATGGGAGAGGGGAGAGACAAGAAAAAACAATCTATGCCTAAAAAATAAAATGGAAACCACCAGCCTGGAAAGATGTGAGCTGATCCTTTTGCGACTCCACTGCATTCATCATGGATGCGATAGCAGACTGCGTTCCTGTGAGGAAACTCTGCGAAAAGACCCCAACAGATCCACAGAGGGGTTCCCAGTCTTATTAGCGCTAAGAGCGACCCAAGAAAAGGGACTGCGCCTGGGAAAGGCTAAACCCGGCGGACGCTGCCGACTGCAGAGGTATGGACATACATCTACTCTTCACCAGCACAAGAAGGTATGAGGAAAGAAAGGAGAATGTTGGGGGAGGGGCTATGCCTTTAATTTATTCTATTCACTAGTCCTGAAGGAGGAGTCGAGGCGGAGCTCTATCACAAGTATGCTGCCATGGAGGCACCAGGAAAAATCTTTACTATGAAAAGTTGGAAAAATGACTGACGGTCCGCTTTAACTTTTTGTATATTTCTCCTTTAAGGGGGTGTGGCAGGGTGTGTGCCCTGTGCCTATATATGTTTGCTAATAGGTGTTCCTTCTCAAAATGTTAGGAGGTATGATAAAGTTAAAGCTTACTTGAAATTTTAATGATTGTGTTTACATATACTTTAATATTTAAAAATAGGTAAACTTTATCTATTTTGGAATAGAAGGGATATGTAACATTTTTAAGATGCAGTCCAAATGTTTTTAGTACAAAAATCTGTTCATTTGAAAATGCTCTAGCAAAAATATTTTGGATTCAAAGACTCGGGTGTTATAAGTATTTAGTCCCTTTGATCTATGAATAGCAGTCATATAAAAAAAATTATTCTAGTTACAATCCTTGCCAGGCAGATGAATCAATATTTTTCTGAATGCACTTTTTACCAAATGATTTCTGAGCGATGTAGATGGATCTTTTATTCATCTCTGGATATTAAAAGCTAGATATTTTTCTTGTGCAATCACTGCTTCATTTTTTTCCTTTGAACCAGACATATCACACAGGAAGGCATGCATAAAGGTAAAATAAGGTAATCTTCAGGCTAAAGAGAAAAATCTAACCAGAATATTGCTTCCTTTAAAAAGGTTTATTTAGAATGTTTCATCAGTACAAGTATTATACACATGTTGACAGGACCATTTTTTTTATCACTGGAGCCTGTAGGCACAAACCTTTTGGCACGCGTAATAACATTTTTCTGCTAGGGTCATTTGCACAATTATTGCAATAATGTGTAAATACATTTCTGTGAGATGAGCCTTCCTACAAATGATAGAAATAAACCTGTGTCCATAATAACGGGAGGGAAAAGCTTATTTTTTGGACTTTTCAACCTATAGGTGCATATCTACTGTGCCTAACAGTAAAGTTGACCCTGCATGTCATAAACACTATAGGGGGCAATAAAAAAAAGGCATTTATTTATTACAAGAACTTATATAGCGCCAACAATTTTACGTATTGCTTTACATATACTATATATTGTGTGTTCACATGAGTCCCTGCCTTCAATGAGCTTACAATCTAAGGCCCCTAACTCACATTCATACATACATGGGCCAACTTTAGACAAGAGCCAATTAACCCACCAGTATGTCTTTGGAGTGTGAGAGGAAACCCACGCTGGCACAGGGAGAACATGCAAACTCCAGGCAGGTAGTGCCATGGTTGAGCTTTGAACTGACAACCCTAGTGCTGTCGGGCAGAAGTGCTAACCACTTAGCCACTGTGCTGCACTTTTCTGGTTGTATGGCCCTTTTAAAAAGTCCTGCACTTAATTCATGAAATATTATTTTTTGTGTCAGAGTTATAACATGAAACGGACTACCCACTATTTTAGGATTGACAACAGTTACTTGCTGTGACCCCTCATGGTGAAATGTGGTATTTGAAATATAAACAAAAGTTGATGTGTGATATGGGAGTGCCTCCATGCATCAATTTAGAGAGGGGTTTTTTTTTTTTATTCTTTTAGTTAATTCCTTTTATTTTTTTCAGCCTTAGCTAACATAGTCAGATTGAAACTGAAATGTAATGATAGCCATAAACCAGTCAAAAAATAATTTGAACTTTTTTTCGAAAAACGAACACACGGTTGCGAGGGCAAATGTTATTGCCATCATGTAATGACAGAAATTCGAATGATAAATCATTCAATGGACATAAATTAATTAGTTTATCATTAGTTTTTTTTTTTTTGCTTCTGAGTCACATATGCGCATCACCAATAGTTCAATTATTAGTGGGTGAGAAACAAATGAACCTTTTCGATTTATCATCCATTCGGCAGAAGTTTTCCAATCTTTGCCTTAAATTTTTTTGCTCACAAACATCACAACCAATTTTCTATTTGTGCCCATTAAAGTGTAAGTAAACCCCCCTATCGTTTTCAGTCAAAGAAGCTGCCATCTTGGCCTCTGTTCCTAATCTACAACTGCCATAATGCTGCACATGTGATCAGTTATGACACCAACCATTGGATGGTTTGACAGTTTGGTTGAGAGCACAAGCAATGGGAGTGTTACATTTCCGACAAGTGCCGTAAATGAAACTATTTTATGGATGGGTCTACTTCCGCTTTAACTGGACGAAAAATAAACAGACTGTCCAAATGACAGATCTTTTAACTATTTTTCGTCTAGTGTATGCCTGGGCACCATAAGACTGAAAAGTGATGGCAAACTAATACTGTGCGGTGAAAAGAGATCAAGAAAGCAGTTATACCTAAAACTACAGGCAAGATATTTATTTTATGCCATTTTAAAGAGGAGGTCTGACCCCCCACGACAAATACTGCAGCTGCTGACTTTTAATATATGTACACTTACCTGTCCAGGAAGCCTGCAATGTCGGCACCATATCGTACATGTTTGGTCGTGTGTAGGCGCGAGCGGGCAGATTTCCAGCAAACATTTGCCCGCCGGGCCTTTTCCCAGCAGACAAATATTCCTGGACGTGTTTTAAAACCGTCCGCTGGAATCCTGCCCGCTCGGATATGTACGGTCGTCAGTACAGACCTACCGTACATGTCCGAGCGCCCGCCGTCCCTCGCATGCATCGAATGAGTTCAACGCATGCGTGGAAGCATTTAAATGGCAGGCCCGCCCACGTCGCCGTGTCGTCGCGGCGACGACGCCCCACGTATTGTTTACGCGCGGACTTCTGTACGATGGTTAGTTCAGCCATCATATAGAAGCCCTCGGGCAGACATGTACGGTGAAAACGGTCCGACGAACCGGTTTCATCGTACATGTTTGCCCATTAGTACCCGACCTAAGGGTGAATATAGATTTGATATACTCATAAAGTGACTCTACTACCACTGTCCTCAGGCACCGCCATATTCTTTGTTGATGTCACCGGCTCTGACTGTTACACACTTCTTGTCCTAGGATGACAACACTGCTCTTTCATAGATACAGTTTGGGTGAGTGCATTTTCACTTTTTTAGGACTGCAGAACACCTTGCTTTCTCCACATCTCCATCAGATGAGTGAAGTGATTTGTAGTCCACAGAGATAGCTGGGAAAAATACAACTGATAAGAATCGTTGGTATTACTTTAATGTTCATTGTTTTCAATGGACATACTAGCTCCACTTTAAACTATGAACAGGACCTAGCAACGTTTTAATACACGTTTTCTCCCAACGACTGCATAATCAGTATAGCCACTGTGTTTTCATTAATACAACATTACATTTTTTTTTATATAATAGCAGTGTAAGGATCTGCATTTGTCTTGGTATAAGCTTCTAAGGCCTCGTACACACGACCGAACATGTTTGCTGAAACTGGTCCGCGGATATGTTCGGTCGTCTGTACGGCCGACCGGACCGGATTCCCGGCCGAGCGGACAGGTTTCCAGCGGACAAATGTTTCTTAGCATGCTAAGAAACATGTCTGCTGGAAGCCTGTCCGTCGGACATATTCGGTCATCTGTATGACTCACTGGACATGTCCGCTTGGCCTGAAAGCCCTCGCATGCGTCGAAGTGATTCGACGCATGCGTGGAAGCATTGACCTTCCAGGGTCGCGCACGTCGCCGTGTCATCGTCGCGGCCACGTCACCGCGTATCCTGTCCGCGGGAAATTTGGTCTGATGGTGTGTACAGCCATCAGACCAAGTGATCCCAGCGGACATATCTGATGAAAACGGTCCGCGGACCGTTTTCATCGGACATGTTTGCCCGTGTGTACGAGGCCTAAGAGGCCCTGTACAGCAGAGCTCTGAGTGTGAGAGAAAGGAGCAGCAGCACAAGAAGCCATTCAATTCATGCAGACATGGAGCCTGCTGAGAGGATTGAAAAGCAAACAAACGTGATTATCTCAGTGTACATTTCAAGGAAGACTGCAGGCAGGCAGGTCAATTTATTTTATTGCATGTCTTTTCTGCAATAGAGAGCCTGCCTGATTTCCATTTGTAAAAAAAAAAAGAGCGGGACTTTAAAAAAAAAAATGTAAACATAATATATACATTATAAAGATTTTAAAAAGCTACAAAGAAAAAAAAAGAACAGATATACAGTAGAGCCCGTAGACTTAATGACATGGTTATAGCTCTTGGTATACATTGCTATAAAATAATAAAACAACATTGCTAATATGCATTTAAAATATTGGATAGCCATGGTTAGGTAAAGAAAAAAAACAAAGACTGAAAAAGAGAGAGAGAGAAAATAAAGGGGTGGGGGAAGTTGGATTTTATTTCCACTTTAAGGCTCGGTTTCCACTACTGCGAGTTGTTGTGCGACTTGACACATGTGAAGTCGCATGACATGTTAAAATCCATGTGTATCAATGGTCCTTGTTCTAATTGGTGCGGCTCAAGTCACAGCAACGCCAAAAAAGGTTTTTGCACTACTTTGTTCCGTCTTCGGTGCGACTTATTCTCCATCGAAAGTAATTAAGTCGCAATGCAGTCGCATGTACATGTATGACACCATGACTTTGTTGCGACTTCCACGGAAGTCTGTGGAAGCACGTGATCTCTGCTCCTCCCAAATACATCACTTCTTATATGGATGTACGTGAGTGTAGGACAGTAGGACAGTAGGAAGCATGCCTAGGGCTAAAAAGAACAAGCGACAAATTCATCACAATGAAGAAATCATTTGGCTTGTCAGACAACATCTGGCAATATATGACCTCAGAGATCCATGTTACAAAGATCATGTAAAGATCATGTAAAGAATGAGAGAGCGTGGTTGGAAGTGTCTCGCATATATTATGATACCTGGGACTCTTTATCAGCTACAGATCAGTCTGCAAAAAGTTAGTGGTTGATAAATGCTGCTTAGCACTTTGCGGCTTGCACCTATTTAAAAGTGCAGTAACCAATGGGTGTGTGTTAATAATATGCAGCAACCTCTAGCAACCAATGGGTGTGTGTTAATAATGTGCAGTAACCTCTAGCAACCAATGGGTGTGTTTTAATAACGTGCAGTAACCTCAATCAACCAATAATGTGCACTGTGTTTTCTTGGTGGGGACTGCTTCTCCTGCCAGGAGATCACAATGGTTTGGCAGGAGGTAATCCCCTGTCAACACTGTCTGTGTTGATAGGGGAATTTAGTTTCTTTCCTGCAACCTGTGGCTGCATGAATGTAAATCTGTGTGTGTGTGGGGGAGGGGGGGGGGGCAAATAATATTTGCCCATGGTCCAAACAATATTAAAGATGGCCCTGTCAACATCCTTCAGCACATCACAAATTCTGCAGCTGTCGTGGATAATATAGCTTGCGGTTCTTTTCCCACCATTAACATCAATTAGGCAGCCTAACAAATGAATGACCCATGGCCAGTTGATAAAGAAACATTTTTTTATCTTGGTATTGTCTTTATATTTTGCAGTGCCCTTATTACAAACTCGATGGAGAAATCTCAAAGACTGTTACAACTGGTACCTACGAAAATTTTAAAGAAGGAAGGAGTGGTTCCGCCTCAAAAAGATTAGCCCCATATGCCAATGCCAGGGATCTTGAATTTTTAAAACCAGTGTTGGAAATGCGAGAGTAAGTTATCAGCAGGCATATTTCCTGAATTTGACATATAAAATTGTAATGCTTACTTTAAAATTTTGGGAAGACAGCACACAGGGTTTGCCACCGGAAGATGAGTCAGAGGAGGCTGCTGCTGCGGAGGAGGAATAACAATTCCAAGACATTGTTGACAAGGAACTGTTCGTAGCTGAATCAAGGTCATCAACAAACTCCATGATAGAGGAGGATGCTTAAAGTGGAGTTTCCATCCCAATTTTTTTTATTTATTATTGTGCTCATTAGACCTAAAAAAGAAAAAAAGAAAACATTTTTACTCATCTGAAAATGCCTGTTGCTATGCGGTCCCATGAAATCTGTCTTTGGAATCACCTAGGATTCTGACATCACCTCCCTCTAATGCAGTGCGCTACCCAATTATCACTCCCCATCCAAGACTTCCAAGAAGTAGGTGCTTGTGGGCTTCACAATGCCCATAAGCAAAATGACAACGGTGTGGACATAGTTTATAAAACTATCTTTTTTGAATAACTATGTGGAGCGGCGGCAGATTGTGAAAATAGTAAGTGACAGGATTTATATTATAAAAACGCATGATTAAAGGACATAGATTTTAAAAATGCTAATTGTGGTTGGAACCCCGCTTTAACATGGGCCTAGCAATGTCTCTAGGCCTTTGCAAAGATCAACAAGGGGAAGTGCCAGGGCTTGGAAACCCATGGATAAAATCTTAGATGTGTTCAGTCAGATGTCCACTAAAATGGCTGAAATCCACTGTAATTTTAGGCATATGTAAACAGGTCCCCCGAGAGAAATAATATGCTCTCAGGATGGCTTTGATTTCAACTGCTCAATTTTTTGTGAGTGAAGAGCCAACAATATCCTCAGCATATATGTAATCCCCCCCCCCCCATATCCCCCTTATCAACAGGACCCTTACTTTCAAATGACACAGTATGCCCCACCAATAAACCGGCCATACTGTGACGAGTATGGTAATATGCCGAATCCCTCAAGGCCACGCATGTTACATCCAATTCCTGCCCCCTCTACCTCCACCCTTTGCCCCCCGACCACTCACCAACTTAGGCAGCCTACACCCAGTCAGGTTCCACCTTTTCTGGAAAGGAAATAATACCCAGGAACATCACTGGATTACCCTGGACCAACCACTAGTACAGGTTCCGGGACAACTGATACAAAAACATACCAGCAATTGTAAGTTTTTTTAATTTTTTGGTGTTGTTTTGATACCTTTTCATTTATATTTCTTTGTTGTGGTTGCCAAAACAACAACCCAAAAATGGTGTAGTTCACGAAAACTACGTTTTATTTTTCATTGCATTCTTGCAAAAAGATTTTGATGCTAAAAAATATTCAGGTATTGTTGTTTTTTGTATGCCTTTTTTTTAGGTGGTGTTCAAATTGATATATGTTCATTTTTTTTTTCTTTGTTATGGTTGGCAAATATAAACAACCAAAAAATGGTGTAGTTCACCAAAAACAACTTTCTTTTTGGTGCATTCTTGCACATAAATTTGTAAAAAAAAATGTATCTGGTTACATTATGTGTTTTTTAAATTATCCCTTTTTATATTT